>NC_048291.1:5560594-5663094 GCF_009762535.1 Notolabrus celidotus
ATTGTGGTGATGTTAATTGTTGATGATGATAATGGAAGGTCTTAAATTGTTTGGTTGCTTCATTGTAGATGTTCCTTATTTTGAAAAAATAAATAAATAATTAGCCTTACTTACTTTTGTGCATTGCCTTTACACTGCTTGGCAATACCTGCTCCCAAATGGACTTGAAGCACTTTGTTACTCTTACTGATCTTGTTTCCTCTTGTCTAGATCTTTGCTTGTGTTGTTCTTGTTCTCGTCGCTTTGGATAAAAGCGTCTGCTAAATGACATTGTAACATTGTAACATTCTAACATTGTAATGTTGACGATTTTAACTCTTGGTACAACCCTGAAACAATATCTGATCAACTACATGAATTATCTAAAGAGTGAAGATGTTTTGGCAAAAATCAAAGACTAAAACGTTTTGAGTTTTCGTCGACTAAAACTAGACTAAGACTAAAAAGGGCTGAAAAGACTAAAATGTGACTAAAACTAACAGGCATATTCGTCTAAAGACTAAGACTAAGACTAAATCTACAATAGTCGCCAAAATTAACACTGCTGATCAGCTGATAAGGTCTTTGATGTACGAGTTAAGTTGACGCTAAAAACTAGGAAGCACATTTTTTTTAACTTTAACTAAGTTCAACCAATGAACTTTGGCTTTTGAAGATATTTATGTCTGAGAGATTTTATTTCAGAGATTTGGTGAAGTAAAAGTGGGAATTGACAGAAATCTAAACACTTAACTAAAGTACAGATACTCCCTTAAAACAGTTAAGCATCCTGAACTCCACTCGTTTATGTCAGGGTAAGACAGCTAACAAAGGTACTGCAAGCATTTCAGTTTCATCTTTCTTTTCTCCCCAGCATTTCACAAAGACTTTAATCCCTCAGTCGAAGCATCTCTCACTGTCCTGACTCAAGGTGAATCAGCTCGTGTTGAGACATTCTGCCATCGCTGACTTAAAGAGGTCAGCGCTCTTCAGATGGAGGCTGGACCTCCCATTGACCTCCGGATCAAGAGGCCTTGACTGATGTATTGTAAAATCAATAGCAACTTCTGATTGGAAGAGTCTTGTAACATGCAATGACATATGACTGTCTGCTAAATGAGAGGTCGGAGGTCAAATCTTCAAAAGGGGACACAGAGAACAAGGAGACAGAAGAGACGAGGCGTTGTCACGGAAGAAAACAAAAGAAGTACAATCAGCTTCAGAAAACCATCTTTTATCTCTCAGCAGGATCATCAAAGATGGCAGAAATGAAAGTTTCAAAGAGCTGAGTGCTTCTCCTTCAGTTGCTGTGACGCGGCGCTGACACCAGAGAGCATGAAATTTGTTATTGATCTGAGTTCCCCTTTGACACAGAAATGTGGGGAGGACAGAAGAAGAGCCGCAGACACAGAACCCACTCCTGAACTGGTCAAGTGAGCAAACCAATCACACTGTGTGACCATGAATTATGGCATGAAAGTGAGTCCTGGGTTTGAGTTTTTCTTTCTAGCACCTGTCTTCATGTTGTATTCAACACATGAGTTACTGCATGGTTTGTGAATGAACCAAGAAGATGAGGAGGTGGGGGTTTAGTGTACGAGCTGTCACATGAGCAGTAATAAAAACATCAGAACGCTAAGCTTCCAATCATTGGCTTTTAAAACATTCAGGTTACTTCCAGCCTTTGAATCCGTTGTGGAACTACGATATATACATCTGAGAATCAATCAATCAATCAATCAATCTTTATTTGTATAGCGCCAAATCACAACAAACGTTATCTCAAGACGCTTTTACAAACAGAGGAGGTCTAGACCACTCTATGTCAAATTATGAACAGAGACCCAACTTCAAGACAGGGTAAGACTCAGTCTGACCCCACCTTAATCCATCATGAGCATTGCACATCACAGTATTTAGCTAGTAACAGTGGTGAGGAAAAACTTCCTTTTAACAGGCAGAAACCTCAGGCAGAACCAGACTCATGTTAGACAGCCATCATGCCTCGACTGAGTTGGGTCTGAAAAGACAGATAGAGGGGAGTAAGAGAGAGAGGTGATAGTGATGAGACGAGTAGTAGAAGCTGTTGCCGCTGGAGTCCAGCATGTCCGTATCAGCTGGAGTCCAGAACGTCCGCAGCAGGAGGACGTCTACGGCAGCTCAGAGGAATCTACGAGACAAGGGAGCTCAGGGACTCCAGAAAGGTCTATGGTTAGTAACTTTAATGGGACAGGCAGAGTTAAAGTAAGTGATGAAGGGGTTGGGGGGAAGGGGGTGAGCTAGGATACCAATGTGTTAGTGCGCCAGTTCCCCCAGTAGTCTAGGCCTATATCAGCATAACAAAAGTTGGTCCAAGCCTGAGCCAGCTTTAATTATAAGCTTTATCAAAAAGGAAAGTTTGAAGCCTACTCTTAAAAGTGGAGAGGGTGTCTCCCTCCCGGACCTTGACTGGTAGATGATTCCAAAGGAGAGGGGCCTGATAACTGAAGGTTCTACCTCCTATACTACTTTTAGAGATTTCAGGTACAACCAAGGGAGAGGTTCCGGTGGCTGGTGGTGAGGCTTTCAGCAGTGTGACTGCCCCCTGGTGGCTGGCTGCAGTATAGGTAAAAAAATCTGTCTCCCCCATTCATTTGAATGGGGGAGCAGTCAAACTTTAAAAAATAAATACACGTCGTACGAATGTTTAGTATTTGACTTTTTTGTGTCCAAGGTCTCTTTTTTCTGAAAAGTTTCTTTTTCGTTAGTTATTAAAGTTTAAAAAACGGGGTTTTACTTCTGGGTTTCCTTTGATTCACAGCCGCCGTAGAGTGAAACTTCAAAGGACACACAGCGTCTTGTGACGCTACGCTGTAGGGCGGAGCTTATTACATAGGCTTCACAGACTCTGGCTGCATAATGGCGGCGCCCAGGATAGGGATTTTTTGGCTTCAGAACTGTACAATGGGAAGAGGCGGAGCAACACTGTCCATTTTTATTTACAGTCTATGGGTACAACTAGCAAGCCTGCACGTTGGGAGTGTAGTGTTCTAGAGGGGTAATAGGGCATTATGAGCTCTTTAAGATACGAGGGTGTCTGATTTTTAAGGGCTTTGTAGGTTAAAAGAAGGATTTTAAATTCTATTGTACATTTAATTGGGAGCCAGTGAAGAGAAGCTAACACTGGAGAGATGTGCTCTCTCTTCCTAGTTCTAGTCAATACTCGAGCTGCGGCGTTTTGAGAACAATATCAAACTGTTTAAGCTCTCCGTTGAAGCCAGTATGGAGCCATGAATGACTCTCAGCCAAGTCTTCCTCTCCGTGTGTTCCTTTATTTACGCTCCATTTAGCAACTTGAGGAACAGCCATGTGTTCGGATCAAAAGAGAAGAAAATTAGACCCGTCTGCAAAGTAAATTGTAATTTCTTGATTCATTACATCCTGAATGGGAGCGACCATTCATCTGTTAGTGGTGAGTCTCAGTTTCACTGTAAACAGTAAGTTCACAGAGACGTCACTCTAGCTTGCTTTAGCGGTATGAACTCGAAAAATAAACTTATACATTTTCAGATTTATTTGCAATTAATGAGTCTTGAATTTGCAAAAATAATGACATGAAGCAGATTTAAAAAAAAAAAACAAAAGTTACGTTTTATCAGATCTGATCTCAAGAGAAGAAAACAAATTTTAAAACGTTTATTTGTTGTATGAATGTCACAAAGTAGTGAGTTATCCCGTCCTTTAAAGAGAGACCTCCCTCAAAGTTACACAATCTATTTCCTTGATTATTGCTAACTCATAAACTAACAAACGTGCAAGTGAAATGAAAATATTCCCCAAATGTAGAAAATCTGCACAGCCAGGGGGTTAAGATCAGGGACAAATTTAGCTCTTTTGATGTCAGCTAGCAGCATCAACCTGGCCTCTATTTATGCACATTTTCAAATCTTTATATAACTAAATATAGAATATATATAAATATTTACTCTCTGTACTGTTGTCATAAATAGAGAAATAGACCACAGGGTCCAAAGTTATGTTTTTGACCAGGCTGTGAACATGTTTATTTCTGTTGTACATTTTAATATGTGACCTGATGGGGTTTGACTCACTTTTGGGTCCCACCTCTAGTGGCCATTTGGGGAACAGCAGCTTTTGGGACTGTTTTTCAGGTCCACTAGTGGCAGCCTTCATAAAAGTGTGTCATTATAATCTTCAGCATCATCACATTTATTTTTTTGTGTGTTTTTTTTTCAGGTTTCTTGTCATTGCCGTAAATTAAATCATCATTTCGTAATTACAGTCGACAGCCGTAGTTGTGTTTTCTGAAACGTTCACCTCGTTTCTCCTCTGTGTGATCCGTCCCACATCTTCTCAGCCCACTGAGTTAGGATTGAGAGCAGTCACAGATTACACATGGTATGTTACAGTGTATGGGATTACTGATATTTCTCTCAGTGGCTCTTATGTAATACAAATTGGGTCAGCGCTCAGAGACCCAGATACAGAAGAGTTTGACTTTCTTTTTTTGGCAGTTTGCTTAGAAACAAAATCTCTGACGGATTATAATTCATGTCCACACAGATCTTGACCTCAACAGTTTCTGGGGCACTGTTTTTAAGCACTTCATTTCTACGTCACGCTTTTCCCATTATCAAATTATTTTCATTATTACATCAAAGTCGAAACAAACCAAAAGTTGCTTACTGGAGCTTTAAAATGAAAACTTGATATTGGCCAAAATTCTCATTTCAAGATTTATTTTTAAAATTAAAACAATTTTGCATCAGCACAAACAGAGTAATGTAGTTTATGCCATACAGTGTAACGAAGATTGCAGGGAATGGTACATTGGTGAAACTAAACAACAGACGCATGGCCCAACACAGAAGAGCCAGCTCCTCAGGCCAGGACTCAGCCATACATCTGCACCTCAAGGACAAGGGACACTCCTTTGAGGACAGCAAGGTTCAGATCCTGGACAGACGTTAAGCTTGATCACCCTTCTCTTAACAGAGGTGGTGGACTAAGACACCATTTGTCTCCTACATTCAATGCTGTTTTGAATTCTCTGTCAAAACAATTAAGACCATACTCACACCAGACATCATGTGACTCTAATGACCCACAGCTGACCCATCACCCTAACAACTGTCAGGATCTAGGTTAACGATTGTCAAGAGGTACAGAACGACTAACAGAAACTAGATTAACGACCCCACTTAGGACCCTTTGTGACTCCTGGACACATCCACGACTGTCAGAGGCTTATATCTTCGAGTTCTTCCCCAGTCTGGTCAGAACTGAAGACGCCTTTCGGAGGAGAGGTGAAACGTCTTCCAGCATTTCTACCAGTCCAGTTGCCTTACAGATCAAGCTTTGGATTACCATGACCTGGATGACTGAGAACCTTCACAGACAAGTTTGCATCTTTGTTTGTCTTTAGATGTTTGAAAAAAAAATACCTGAAGTGATGAATTTGGATGCAGTAAGTGAGTTTATTAGGAACTCATACAATGCAGCAGTAAACCCAAACCAAAAAGCATCAAAACCAACAGAACAAGTTTTTTGTACACCAGCTTAGCTTATCAGGACATTTGAAGGAACAGGATTCAGCAAATCTGTCGAAACAAACCTCAGAAACTTTAGAGTTTTTGCAAGATAGTTAATGTACCCTGGGATTAAACCGTTCAAATCATTTCACTTAAAAAATAGAAAACATGTTGAGTTTAAAAATTCCAACAGAGTGAAACAAACTTAGAAACTTAGTTTAACTGTCAAATTTTCATGTTTTTTCTGCATGCAATCCAACAAATCCTTGCCAAGAAAATAATGGTGCAACTTTGCCTGATCAATTTAGCAAAATATGCATCCAATTTTTTTAATTAACAGTTAATTTAGCACAAAACCAGTTTGTGTACACCGATTACTGTAATAAGAGAGCAAGAACAGAAAATATCTACCAGGGAATTATCTCAGAAAATACCGAATATAGCTGGGTGGTGGTGACCAAAACAGAACATGCATACAGTTTTCTGGACTTTTTTGAGGCACAAAAACTGCATTTTGTCAAAACTGCAAACATAATTTTATAAATTCTGATCTAATACTAATGCGAGCTTGGTTAGCAAGGTGAATTCATAATTATGAGCAACTGACATCAGATGCAACGCTAATCTTTTTAAGTGAAATAACAGTTTAAAATGTTAGTAACAGCTGAGGCCGAACTTCCAGTGAGGAGTTTGGACTTCTATTTGCAGCCAGCGGAGTCGCCCCCTGCTGGACACTAGAAAGAATGCAGGTTTACGACACTTTCTCAGTGGCTTAACATGTTCGTCTTTGAGGCTACATCCAATTCTTGGACACAGTTTACGTCCATACTGCATGCGTGTATCCCTTAGTTTTACATTTTTTTGTTTTTTAAATTGAGAATAAAACACAGAACAAAACAATGATACAATCAAAAAGGGGTTAGCTTACTCATATAAGTTGAAATACATGACAAACAAGACAGAGATAGAAGAAGGCAGATTTTAGGAAAGTCAAAGCGCGTCATTGGCTGGTTAGGAGGAAGTCACGGCTTTCTTCTTCACCACCCTCCTCCCGACCTGTCTGGGGACAGTGGCGGGAACGGGATTGGAAGCAGGACCAGCGTTGGCGTTGTTGGCCCCTCCAGCCTTGAACTCGTCGATGAAGGTTTCTATGGCAGAAAACTTCTCGGTCAGGTCGCCCAGGTGAGCTTTGAGGGCGTTGAACTCCTTGTAGAGGTCGTCCAAAGCCTCAGAGAGAGGCTGGATCCTGAAAACAAACACAGGAGTCAGTTGTTGGGGTTTTAATGAGGCTTTCTTTGGTGGGAATATTTTGTGACGTTACTTTCTCAGTCGGTTTTGAAATTGTCTTATCTTTGGCGTCTAGTTTTTTTGAATGCCAACATTCATTCATACCAGTAGAGGGCGCCACATATCCATAAAGAGAGTGTACATCTCATGACTGGGGCCAGCTGTCACTCACAACTACAGCACCAATGGGATGAAGGATGGAGAGACACAGTGATGGTCCAGAACAAACCACATAAATTCAGGGAATCATGGTTTCCAAAATGTAGAAGTTTCAGGACATTTATTAAATAGTGTTTCGAATTTAACTGGAGTTTCTTTAGTAATGTTTTAAAGTCACGTGTTTGTGGAAGACTTGCCGAATAAAAAGGCACTGTGAGGAGGAGAAACTTGAAACAGAGACTCTGCGGTCCTGTGTGTTCAGTCAGAGTTTATCGTTCCTCTCCTGTTTGTTTTGAATGAGCGCGGTCAGCTGAGTTTGATGAGACTTTAGTTTATTCGTCCTTGGTGTTTGGAACGAGCTGAATCTTCCACATGAGTGAAATAAAACAGTCTGGGTGGTGAGAGTCTCCCGCAGGAATGTGGCTTCATCCTTCAGGCTGAAAATAAAGTCAGGGAAACTGCTACTGGATCTACAATTTAGGAGTCAAAATAGCAAAGACACGTGATGCTTGCCACAAGGAATTCTGGGGTTTCCTGCTTTAGAGGACGAGACGTCATTATGGGCCGTCATTACAGAATCATTACTGGAGACGCCAAGTTAAAGGGATGCTCTCTGCCTTAGTTCCTCTCTATGTTACCTTTACATCCAGACCTTTTCTCACTTTTCACATTTGCTCCTATTTTCCCTCTTTTTGTGCTTTTCATGGGAGTTATTTTTCCTTCAGATCTATAAACCTGAGAGTGCAAGACTTCTTCAGACGTCATATTTTAAATCTTTCATGTTAAGATGCATCAACACTTGCAAACGTTTGTATCACGCTGTGCTGCATGAAGTCTCTGCAGACGTGGTTCAAATTCAGGGTCCTAGTTTTATGGAGTTCTTCAGGGGTCAAACAAACATATCCCTTCGCTGTTGGTTCAGGTTGCAAATGTATTGCAAAAGTGTATCAAAGTTGAAATCCCTGCAATGAAAAGTTGCTTTACTTTGCTGTTAGAGAGCCGATTTGTCTTCACAAACGTGACCCAAACTGTTCCTCTGCCTGCCTACGAGTCACCTTGACTTTTGTCCAGTTCACTGATATATTTGCTTTTCAGCTCAGTCTTCCCCTTCAGCAGCTAACACTGTGTATTCTGAAAAGGTAACATGTTGTGTGGACCATGGGTTGTGTCATTATGCAATAAAAAAAATTGTGAGAGCCAAAAAATGTACTTCCATTCGGCTAGTTAGATTTTTTGATTTAACTTCTAAAAAATTGAGGAAAGCAGGTAAAAAAGCGGTGAAGCAGGGAACTCTATGTGGTAACATGGGACCGCTGTGTCCGGAGCAGGACCACTGGATAGCTAGAGTCATGTGACCGAGGTTTCCCGCTGTAATCACTGAATCAAGGATTCTCCTCCTCCTCTCCTCACCCATGTTGTCTTTCTGGTCCTCTGAAAACCTCGAACCTGTTGACTCCAGGCCTGGCTCCGCTAATCATGACGGTTTGTTGTTGTAGTTAAGTGAAATACGATCTGGTGATAACACAGAGTGCATCTTACTGTGCATCTGATCCATTGCGTACCGGCATGCCGGATCAGAGACGCAGCCAGAACGCAATGGAGCGGATACAGTGGGATTTAACACATTGACTAGAATAAAACCGATCAGAAATGGTGCTGTGACGGTTCGGAGACCGGAGATCTGGTGGAATTTGGCCCTAGGTGATGCAGACTGCAGCCTCTCTGGGTTCATGGATCACCAGGTAACTCAGGATCTCTTCTGCTCTGCAGTTTTGTGATTGAACCACTGAGGCCACTAGAGGTCGCCTTCAAACCTGGAAAATATTTTTAATATTTGCTGTAAGAAGAGGCTGCACAGACAGCCTGGACAGTTGTTCTTTCATCTGTTGCACAGCTCCACCACATGATCCAAAGAAGAACTTTTAACTGACTTTTCTCTGCATGAAAACAAAACATGCTCACCAGAAACCGTCTCTGGTCTGTAGACCAAAGAGGCATTGGCTGTCTGGTGTTCATGTTTGAGTCTCTAATCATGAAGATAATGTCTTCTTTTACTGTTACAATGAATACAGCTGCAGCTTTTGTTTGTTAGCTTTTGATTCAAAATGCCCTTCAACACAATCCCTACATTTCTTCTCTTCTTAATAAACACCACCAGCTCTGGTTGGAAACCCTCGTGAGTCAGACTGAAGGCTTCCAGGAGCCCTCAGCAGCTGGATGCAAATTTTTCAACAGCTGAGAGAGAAACAACACACAAAACCAAAATTACAGCCATGAGCTGCAACTTGGCAACCAGGACTAAGTCTGGCTGACTGAGGATGATGAGGATGAAGAGGAAACCAAACAACAACTCAGAGACTCCTGAGAAAAGTACATCTGCTTATGAGGATGACATTACAGGATTAAAGGCTTCTTAACTGATCTGTTGTGTGTTTGGAGTCTTTCACCGACTGATGTTTCCATACCTGGCGTAGTCGGGCAGCAGAGACTGGTGGTCGTTCTGCAGGAGTCCTCTCATCTGGCTCAGGATGTCAAACCTCCAGTTGTCCAGAATCTGAGTCAGGTTGGCCACGTTACGCATGTTCACCCTCTCAGCTGGAAATGAGAGAGCACATGTATTTAAAGGGTTATTGCAGAGAAAATGACACGGGAAGATCCTCAGTCTTATGGATGAGAGTTTGTGCGACGGACGATAAAGCAACAAAGTCAGATGCAAAAGTTTCAAGGAAAACTGAAGTAATCCTACAGATTTTAACACTGAGGTACTAAAGTTTGGTCTCTTATTCAGTGGACCACTGCTATTAACCCCAGAGCTCTTAAGGGGACATGTTGTACTTTGTTTTTAAATGTGAAAACAGCAGAAGGCCTATGAGGTTCTATGAGGTGATGCTGTTGAGCTGATGAATGAGGGTGGCCATTTTTAAAAAACCCAAAACAGGAACGCACAAACAAGTGTATACAAGTATGCATGCACCCCACTGTTTCCTTAACTAAATAACGTCAACAGCAAAGAGTGGGTGTGATTTTCACCTCTAGCTTTGACATCACCATAATTATCCCTGAACTTGACCTATGACCCAGAGAAAACGAGGGGGGTCCAGCTGCAGACCTCCACTCTCAGCCGGCTTAACGGCTCCTCCAACGTGAACTGGTAGCTCCCCTCCATCGTAGGACGAAAGTGCAGTGGTGGTTCTAGGGAGGGGTCAACAGGGGCCAGGGCCCCTGTAAAACCAAACCTGGACCCCCCTGTGCCCCCCCCCCCACACCGAACAAATATTATACAATAAAAATAGCGTCGGTATCGCACCGATGTTACAGGCAGAACACATAAGTGTGGCACTTGGTTCCAGTCCCTTAGAGCTCTAAGGGACTCATGTTGAGTGTAAACATCCAAACAGCTGCTGTCGCTCTGCATTTTGATCTAGTACACAGTAGTCTATATATCTAGTATATAGGGATGCACTGATGTTTTGCAAGTTTGTTCTAAGCCGGTCCTCACCCTTCTCAGTCTCTTTTGTCATGGTTGAATGTGTCCCTCTGACAACACCCTTGGCCCCAGCCTGGCCCCCCCAGTAAAATTGGTCTGCGAAAGTGACGTAAATCTAATCCTCCTTTGTGGTCTCAGCCGTCTGATAGGCTCCTCCTCCTCTATCGTCGGATGGAAGTCACACGATGAATGTGCCTGCCTAATGTAAAACAACGTCTTGAACATATAGATATTGTAGCATAAGACAATTAGCTTTGGACTGTTGGAATCACTTTAATCACCATCATATAAAAAAATAACTATAACTAAATAACTGTAAAATAGTTATCATGAAACTGACGTGGACATTTTTACTCTGAGGTTGGCAGGAAAAATTCTGGAGAAAGTCAGGGTTGGCTATGAAAGTTCACACAATCAACCCATGCACACCTAAAAATGCAGAGTAGTTCATATGCAGCATAATTTGAGCCAGCCCTGTTTGGCGTTATTTTGGTTATCAGTGCATCCTCTGACAATTTTTGAGGGGTACTTTGCATACTTCAGCACGTTCTTTTAGATTAACATTATGCATTTTGTTGAATTATGTATGCAACTCCTTTTTTGCTTGACGTAAATCTAATCCTCCTTTGTGGTCTCAGCCGTCTGATAGGCTCCTCCTCCTCTATCGTCGGATGGAAGTCACACGATAAATATGCCTGCCTAACGTAAAACAACATCTTGAACGTTTAGATATTGTAGCATAAGACAATTAGCTTTGGACTGTTGGAATTACTTTAATCACCATAATATAAAAAATAACTATAACTAAATAACTAAAATAGTTATCATGAAACTGACTTAAATGAACATATTTTACCTTCATGTGTTGCATATAATATGAAGTGAATCATATTGCTGTGAATCTTTAAACCTTGAATTGATCCAACCTCTGTCCCTGTTTTATGGTTAAAACATCAATGAATGGAAACACAGAGGTTGTGATAGGACTGGAGCACAAATTAAACGATTGTGTCTTTCTGGAGGAAATGAAAACGGTCGAGATCATTACACCAAACAGAGGTGCCCAACAATTTATGTTGTGTTATTGATGACGTGCATTTAATACATTGTTTTTTCAGTGTAACACTATTGAGGGATCAGGTTAACAAAGGTAATCAAAACACAGAAAAACCGAAAGGGGTCCAGCTGCAGAACTCCACTCTCAGCCGTCTTAATCCTGACGTCACTTCCTCTGGCAGTGGACGGGATCACAGAGTGAAGCTTGCAAGAGAGTTGGCTGAGAGTGGAGGTCTTCAGCTGGACTGTCTTGGAGAAAACAGAGAGTAATCTGGGTGCTCACAGCCATCCCTGAAGTTCCACTCGTCCGTGCTCGTTGAGGTTGATGTTGGTGTTGACGCCGGGCGTCGCCTCTGGGCCAGCACAGATACCGTGGCAACAGCCAGGAACAGCAGCAGCACGCTCAGTTTGGAGGCCATGATCGGACCAGCACCTGGAGGAAGGAGGTGGAGAACATTATATATTTTTTTTTTGTGTAAGTTATATTTTGGGGCTTTTTCGCCTTGATTGACAGGACAGAGAGACAGGAAACGTGGGGAGTAGAGAGCGGGGGAAGACATGCAGTAAATGGTCGACCAGCTGGGAGTCAAACCGGTGACCTCTGCGACGAGGACTATAGCCTCAATACGTGGGGTGCTGAGACTGCTAGGCCACCAGCACCCCACATTGACAACATTTTCACAATTAATCCTCTCACAGTCAGGCATCTTCACACTTTCACTCCTGTACAAATCTATAATTTAAGGAGCTCTGCCCTCGACATTTTTTAATATTGCTTGTTCACACACGTCCGTCACAGAATGAAGTCTTCTCTGCTAAACCAGGGGAGAGGTGAGCAGGCGATGAATCTCCAAAGGCGTGACATGACATCATGAGTACAAAGTTTAATGTTTACAACATGATGGAGCATGAAGCAACAGAGACTTCACTAAGATGAATGTTTTTGGAGTCTTCACGCCTTGAAAATGATCTCCTCCTTCAACTAGAGTACTAAATCACCCTTTCATGTGTGGCTCTTCTGGGTTTGGACCGGTCATCCCCCCCTCTGTGAAGTTTCCCAAGTATTTCCTGCTGCGATCTAAAATCCACTCACCCTTATTTCACGTGGACATTTTTACTCTGAGGTTTGCAGGAAAAGTTCTGGAGAAAGTCAGGGTTGGCTATGAAAGATCACACAATCAACCAATGCAGAGTAGTTCATATGCAGCATAATTTGAGTCAGCCCTGTTTGGCGTTCTTTTGGTTATCAGTGCATCCTCTGACAATTTTTGAGGGGTACTTTGCATATTTCAGCACCTTCATTTAGATTAACATTATGCATTTTGTTGAATTATGCATGCAACTCCTTTTTTGCTTCAGTTTTCAAGCACCAAAGAGATGGCTTCATGAATTGCATGATGTCTCAGTTCTGTATGCCAGTTGTTCTGCACAGCCTGAGTCTGTGTGCTGCAGAGATTAAACTGTTCCTCAGCAAGGTGTTAAACCCTGTTTGACTTTGCAGCCGCTGTGACCATCACTCCTAATAAAGCAGAGAAAAAGGAAATCTAACTTTTCAGAGTAAAACTTCTAAGTCTTCCAGGCGTGTCAGAGGGTGGAACAGGAGAAGAAGGGCCCTGAGGCTAAACTCTCGGCTCCTGCAGTCGGCTCACATTAAGGAATGAGTCCGAGCAGCAGTCAGAGAGCGGAAACACCAACCTCGACTGACAGAGAGACTTGGAAAAGGGAGACTTGGCATGTCTCTGCAGCTCTCCTCCCAAACTACCTCAGCAACTTCATATTTGTTCCAGGGAAATGCACACTGAATCACACACACTAACACACACACACACAGCTATAATAATACACAGAAGCTGCAGTAGACTATACAGTTTGTCATCTCTGACATGTGTGTTTAGATAAATTTCTCATGTTTATAGATGAACCTGCTCATCAGCTCAGGTTGGGCCAGATGTGGAGAAAACATTGATGTGTGTCAGACAGGAAGGTAAAAAAAAGAAAGAGAATTTAGAGTCTTGATTAGTAATCTGTTTTTAAAGCTCTTCAAATAATTACACATCCTTCTGTTTGGCAGTGTCCTGCTGCAGAACAAACGCTTCAAATAGTCCTCAACAAATGCAAAATTATTTACATGTCACTCATAGAAATTCTTCAGTAGAAACCAGTGAACCTGGAGCTGAGAGCCTTGAGTCAAACAGCATGCAGAGTTGGAAGGAAATGACATTTTCTGTCTCTTTTTATGTTTGTTGAAGTCATTTATAAATCACATCAGTCTTATCCTTTAACACAAAATATGATTAGACATAATGGGAGCACTTGCAGAAGTTGCTGTCTTTCTGAGCCCCTAATCTGTCAAGAATTGCCAGATTTTGAGGATAAAATAGTAACAACGATGCTAACTGTATTGTGTAGGACTTTCACAGAGTGCGTTTAATGAAACAACAATAAAAGAAACAATAAACACATGCAAACACCTCCCTTTCTGTCATGCATACCCGTGCACAAAAACAGCCACAGTTCGTCTGCACATGTCCTCCCCTCCTCTGCAGCTTTTCATTAATGGATCTTTTTACACAACATGAAATGTCATCATCTAACGAGGCTCAGTCTGACTACTATGAAATAAGTTTGGCTCTGCAGTGAAAGAACGAACATGGGGGAAATTTTCCAAGAACCATTCAATATTTAAAAGGCATATGCCTGATTCAAATTCCTGCTCCACATTAATAAAGAGTCATTCAGTTTCATCTTAAGAACGCTCTCTTATATTGCTATTCATGTTGCATGAAAATGGACACACTTTCCTTCAAAGCATATACAGATTGTTATTAATAAGCCGTTTTTGTTCAATTTAAATGAAGCAACTTTGTAAATAATGGCTGTAAACAAAAGTTAGAGTACAAGTATGGAAATTAAAATCATGCTTTCTGCACATACCTGTGAAAAATGAGTGTCTACCTGTCGTTCTGCAGCTCCTCTACCGTAACGTTTCAGAATAACTCCAACACAAGGCAGTGACAGGCATGAAAGAGAAGAAGGAGAGAGAAAACACACACCCCAGCTGCTGCACACCAGCATGCATCCACATGCATATACTGTACACACACATACTCTCGCTTTGTAACACACACACTCACACACAGCACCAACCCTTTCCCCATCATTATAGAGGCCCGGTGGTCAGCAAAGTGTGGTTTGGGTTTGGGGAGAAGCTCCAGTACCTCAGTTGGTTTCATCTGTTTTGACCACTGATTGTGCACATGTGTGTTTTTGTGTATGTGTGAGTATTTTTATACGGACCTTGGATGAAGTCACATCTTGGATCCTGCAAATGTGAGATCATTGGTGATGTTTACCAGGCTTTACTGTGAAGACTGAAAGACGGGGGGGAAAGAAAAGATGATCGAGAAAAAGAAACAAAGAGAGACAAAAATGTAAATACTGATATGGAAAACGGGGCGCAAGTGGCCTAGCGGTCTGAGCACCCCACGTGCAGAGACTACTGCTACTATAGTCCTTGTCGCAGAAGTCGACGGTTTGATTCCTGGCCACGACTATTTGCCACATGTCCTCCCCCACTCTGCTGCCCACATTTCCTGTCTATCTACAGATGTCCTATCATTAAAGGCAAAACCGCCCAAAAATATAACTTAAAAATAAAATACTGATATAGAAAATAAGCACAGCTTAACTACATTGTGAGGAAAATGTTTTATTTTCACCTCATATCGGAAGCCTTTACTGGGATTAGAGCCCACAACCACCAGAGTGCAAGGTAGTAGCCCTTTCCATTGCACCATGGGGCTGCTGGGATGGGCATTCTTTTGCAGGTGTTTTCATTTCACCATTTGTATATTATACCATAATATAGCAGGGTCATAATGACCCCACAATATATTGTGGGGTCAAAATGACCCGGCGATACATCGCAGGGTCAAAATGACCTGACAATATATTTTGTGGTCAAAATGAATTGACAATATATTTTGTGGTCAAAATGAATTGACAATATATGGCTGGGTCAATATCATCCGACAATATATCACGGGGTCAGAATGACCCAACAATATATTGCGGGGTCAAAATGACCCGACTATATATCGCGGGGTCAATATGACAAAACAATATATCGTGGGGTCAAAATGACCGGGCAATGTATCGCAGGGTCAAAATGACCCGACAATATATCGCGGGGTCAAAATGACCGGGCAATGTATCGCAGGGTCAAAATGACCCGACAATATATCGCGGGGTCAATATGACAAAACAATATATCGTGGGGTCAAAATGAGCCTACATTATGTCGCGGGGTCAACCCTATCCCTAACTAGAACCCTAACCCCAACCCTAACCCCATGCTTAACCCTAACCCTAAAACTAGCCCTTACCCTTACCCTAACCCCAACCCCATGCCTAAACCCTGACCCTAACCCCAACCCTAACCCTAAACCTAACCCTATCCCAACCCTAACCCTAACCCTAACCCCAACCCCAACCCTACCCCAACCCCAACCCTACCCCAACCCATACCCCTACCTCTACACCTAACCCTAACCCTATCCCAACCCCATGCCTAAACCCTGACCCTAACCCCAACCCTAACCCTAAACCTAACCCTATCCCAACCCTAACCCTAACCCCAACCCCAACCCTACCCCAACCCCAACCCTACCCCAACCCATACCCCTACCTCTACACCTAACCCTAACCCTATCCCAACCCCAACCCCAACCCTAACCCTAGGGTTAGGCATGGGGTTGGGGTTCAGGAAGCAGTGATGGGTTAGAGATTTAAAACCTGTAATGAACCTCAGAGCTCCATGATAAAATGCTTAAAATACTTTAACATGTGTTAATACAGACCTTTATGAACACATTGGAGGAGACATTTTTGGTAAGGAATTTATTCCCAGATTGACCAAATATGAGCAAATTTTCCATGACTAAAATAGTTCAAGAAAGAAAGAAAGAAAGAAAGAAAGAAAGAAAGAAAGAAAGAAAGAAAGAAAGAAAGAAAGAAAGAAAGAAAGAAAGAAAGAAGATGAGATGCAGAAATCAAAGGGGCGGTCAGCGTGGGAACGTTCTCCAACCTGATTGGTTCAGACACACGTCCGTCAAAATCATCACTTCCTGTTGCCTCCGTTGCTAAGTTACAGCTGCTATGCGCTCCGTCCATCCACTAACAGAAGCTAGCTTGATGCTATATTTACGTTTCTTCGAGTACACACACTCCAGGTTTCCTGTTTTTATTGTTGAAACAACTCGTTTGGAACCATGACAGCTATAAAAGACGGGGAATACACGGCTACGATCTACAAACTGGTGAGAATAATGTTGTTTTAGTTGAGGTTAGCTGGATTGTTAGCATACAGCTACGATGCTGACAGAAGCTGCATTCAAGAATCGATCAGTTTTAAACTCCTTGAGTGTTGATAGACTTAAACAGCACTCACATCCGAAACTACCAGGGTGTGTTTTTAAATTTGGGATAAACCAGCTATACCAAGAACTTTTGATTAACTCGTCTATTAACTTGGTTTAACCTGCTGAGGAATAGTTCCTTGGAGTTTCACATCATGTTAGACACAGTTTGACATGT
Source organism: Notolabrus celidotus (assembly GCF_009762535.1). Taxonomy (NCBI): domain Eukaryota; kingdom Metazoa; phylum Chordata; class Actinopteri; order Labriformes; family Labridae; genus Notolabrus; species Notolabrus celidotus. The sequence continues at coordinate 5,577,689 of NC_048291.1, forward strand.
AATTAGCTTAATTTGAACAGAGATGGGAGGTTTTCCTTGCCAGTTTGTTTGGATCGTGTTGTGTACGGTGTCATTGAGCACAGCTAATGCTCACATTTCTTCCAGATTAAAGAAGGGCAGTACGTGGAAGCAATTCATATCCTTAATGGCCAACTCCAGAAACACACAAAGGTAAATATGGAATAATACTATACAGGAAAAGAGAGAGGTTTATAGAGTTTAGAATTTAATATGTTTGCAACTACTTTGTGGCTCTTTTTTTTTTGCAAAGAAAGTTGTACTGCAAAGAGCTGCAAAATGAAATTCTGTGTTTTGCACAAATACAATTTGTGTAATCAAGTCATTATTTTGTGTGCATGAGTGAATATCTTGCAGGAACTGTGGTGGTATACAAACATAACAATTCAAATGAAAAAAAAATCAATCTTTTAGTAGTTTAGTAATTGTAGTCAGTATACACCTGTCATAATGTAAAGTGACTTTGATTAATCCCAATAAAGATCAGTTTTTCTAGGAGGATTTTCCTGACATTTCCTTAGTTGCATCTTGGTGCTGCAGGGTGGATAACAGAGACTAACCTTTCTCACACTTGTCTCTCAGTCCAGGGCTGCACTATCTCTGCTGGGCTTCTGCTACTATCACATCCAGGACTTCACTAACTCTGCAGAGTGCTATGAGCAGCTGACCCAGCTGCACCCAGAGGTGGAGGAGTATAAGGTGTACTACGCCCAGTCCCTGTACAAAGCTGGTGCTTATCCCGAAGCCACCAAGGCCTCATTCTCGCTGGATAATCCAAACAGTCACAGCAAGGTGCGGCATACACTCAAACCCACACACACACTCACATACTGTACCTCCAGAATACCAACGTCTCAGCAGCTCCACTTTGACTCGTTGCTTTGTTTTATAGGGAAATGAAAGTGTTTGGGTCCAGCTGTTCTGTCTAAACACCTCCAACTTATGCACAATGATTTTATTCACTATGTTCCCTCCATCTGTTACACACTTAAAATCACTGGGAGCTGTTGCTCAGCAGACGTTATCTAACAAATACATATGGGCCATAAATGGACGACAAGTTCTGCATTGCTCAGCAGAATAGATCACATTACTATTAACCAAAAGTTCAAGAAATAAAAGAAACTTACTTTGAAAGGATTCTTTAGATATGAAGTATTTAATATAACAGTTTTATTTTACCTTACTTTATTTATTTATTTATTATCTAGTCCAAATTGTAGTCACTTTTTTAAAATTGTTATAATTTTTTTTATTTTAAGAATAGCATCTTCTTTTCTTCTTTTAATGGTTTAATATTTTAGTGTTTTATTATCTTAGAAATGTATTTTATTTTGGTGATTTTAATTTCCTGTGTTGAATTTTAACATCTTATTTTACTTCCAGTGTTTCCTCATTAAGATATCATGAGTGTCTCCTCAGTTCCTTCAGCAACTTATTTTTTATCATTTATTTACTTACATATTTATTTATTTATTTACTTGTTTATTTATTTACTTTTTATTAATATTATTATTGTTGCATATATTGTGTTCTTAACCTTAGGAGTGTGGGGTGGGTTTGGAGTCAGGGCTGGGGTTGGGATTAGGATGGGGGGGGTCTTTTTATTTTAAATTTTATATATATCTTTCTTTTTTAAAATGCATTCTATTTTAAGTTGTTTTTATGTACAGCACTTTGTGTTACAATGTCATAGTATGAAAAGCACTTTATAAATAAAGTCTGATTGATTGATATTATTATAGTTATTCAGGCCCCCTAGAATGTGTGTATATTTAAGAATCTCACATAATTGTGGGAAACAGATTTTGTGTCATAGCAATGAATTATGGGTAGCAGTTTGGACCTGAGTCTGTGGCGCTTGTAAGCAGCGCTTGGCTTTTTACACTGCCTCTGTTTTAACTTTGGTTTACCCCTTCTCCCTCTCTGTCTCCCTATCTCTCTCTTGCTCTCTCCCTTGGTCTCTGGCACAGATGGTAAAGCTGCAAGCATGCATCAAATACTGTGAGGAAGATTACTCTGCTGCCAAGGTGACAAGCTCTCTCACATTATCTGTTGAAACTTACAAATGATGCCATTTCTGTTCAATATGGTAGCAAATTGGATCATTATTAACTGGAGCTAAACACACACATCCATTCATATTCAAGGAACTGTAACTGTATCTGTGTGTGTGTGTGTGTGTGTGTGTGTATGTGTGTATGTATATGTGTGTGTGTTCAGTCACTACTGGAGCAGCTGCCCCAGGAGGATGCAGACTACATCCACAATACGGGCTGCTTGCTCTACCAGGATGGCAAGCACGAGGAGGCCTGCAAGAAGTTCACGTCTGCCATGCAAGTGCTGGGATATGTTCCAGGTAACACACTTTCACTGATGCTGCTACATGTATGGTTTCCACATGCGTTGATTCATGATTACTGTCACAGTGTTTTACAAGTCTTTGGCTCAGTATGGCTGGAGTTAATCTTAGTTTCTTTGTGCCTCTGTTCTCTGCTCAAGCGTTGTCCTACAACATCGCCCTGTGTTACTACAGCCTGAAAAACTACGCTCAGGCTCTTAAGTACATCGGAGAGATCATCGAACGAGGCATCAGGGAGCATCCAGGTATAAACCACACCTCAGTGCATCACCTTCATCACATCTGTTTGTTCTGTTGTATCTAAATCATGGACTGTATAAATGATGGATGTAGTATCCGTGACGTCAGCCATCTGTTTCTGAAGAGCTGTTTTGAGGCCAATCGTCGGTGGAAGCTATATTGGAAATGTTGAACCCAAGCGGCAACCTCCAGTCTAAAAATATGAGTCCAATGCGGAAGAGCTAAAAAACTGCAGTTCATCGAGGATCCACTTGAGGCTGGCTCCGGTACCAGAAACCACACACACACCAATTCAAAAAAGTCGATCTTTACAGCAGAAATAAACATGTTTACAGCCTGGGACAAGAGATGAGTGTAGTCTGGATAGCTCATTTCTCCATCGGCACACACTTTTTTTTCATAACGTGGTAATTTTGAAGATATTGAGATTATTATTCCAAAGTTTCTTTATTGGTATTTTATGCACAGACAAACACACAAACGCTTTTGTGACATGTAGTAGTTGGAACAGAGTTCTGTGGGTGATGTTATAAAACACAATGACAAAAACACCCTCAAGATCCCGCCCGCCCCATAACATTGATCACTTCACACACATCTCACATCCATACCGACATTAACAGGGGGTAAACAGACAAAACAAATACAAAAGAGCAACATCCTTTAAATACATTAGGGAGAGCAAGATCACAACAGCAATAGTTCATTATTACTTGAAAACAAGCAAGTACATTGTGGAAGTCACTCCAATCTTAAGAGGTAGAGTGCAAAGATATACGAGTGACACAGATTAATTATGTTTTTCAATAAATGGAAAAATAAAGATTTAAAAAAAAAAAAAAAAAGGGAAAAGAGTAAATAAATAAAGTGGTAAAGCTACGTACATAGAATAAAACAAAGTGAGGGGAAAAGGAAGAATGTGCTCAGTCAGCCGTTTCTGCGTAAATAGACAGGGAGTCAATATAATCTAAGGAGGGCTGCCATTGCTGGTAAAATGTATTTAAAGAACCATTCAGGGAGTACCTAATCTTTTCTAATGTAATGCAACGCAGTATCTCCTGGATCCATGAATTATGAGTAGGGGGAGAGGAGTTGGTCCACTAAAGGAGAATAAGCCTACGAGCAAGTAAGGTAGAGAATGCAATGATTTTTTTGGATGGATTTAGACGTATTTTGTGAGGTAGAGATTCCAAAGAGGGCAGCAGGGGGCTCAAGGTCCACAGTACAGCCTGAGACATTGCTAAGAGTATCAAATATTTCAGTCCAAAACTCTGGCAGCTGTGGGCACAGCAAGAACATATGCATTTACACTTGAGGTCAAAGTTATTACCCCCGAGGAATTCTGGAACATTTTCCTTCAATTCTGCCCAATGTTTGAATCATTGATAAAACTTGATATAAGCAAACATTCACCAGTGTTCTTTAGTAGCTTTGGTACATTTTGGAATGTAAAATACATTTTTAGAATAACTTTATATCAAATATGGTGAAAAATGGGGTGGTCAAAATGATTAGCCCCCCTGTGAATTTTTGCTTTTAAAACATACCTGAGCAGTCAGTTTGTTTCCTAACAACACCTGTTGGTCAATTGGCTTCCTAACAACACCTGAGCATTCAAACAGCATTGAGATTTACTTAAAGGACTCCAAACAGGGCACTTGAACATGTTATTGAGAAAGACTACTCTTACTAACCATGCCAAAGACAATGGAAATCAGTCTTGAGCTCAGAAAGAAGATAATTGAGGCTCATAATAAGGGGGAAGGCTATACTGTAATTTTCAGGCGTTTTACAGTGTCTAGAGTAGCTGTATGTTGCATCATTGCAAAGTACAAGGAGACAAACTCTGTTAGAAACAAACCTAGACGTGGTAGAAAACGCAAGATGTCATGAACTTTGGGGACGAAAGTAGTCCAAGATGTCAGCAAGAAGCCCCGGACATCTTCCAAGGTGATTTGCTGACCTGACCTCCTCTGGAGTTGATGTTTGAAGGAGCACAGTTGTGAGGGATCTTCATTGTAGTGGGCTTCAGGACCATCGTCCCAGAAGAACCCCTTTACTCAAAGAGCGGCACATCAGAGCCAAACTGAGGTTTGCCCGAGAACATTTGAAAGGTAAAGATGAGTTTTGGAAGTCCATCCTTTGATCTGATGGAACTTTTTGGGCATATGGATGTTGTTCATGTTTGGCCAAGAAAGGGAGAGTCCTTCAACCCTTAGAACACGGCCCTCAGAATTAAACATGGTGGAGGGAGCATCGTACTGTGGGGGGCTGTGTTGCAGCCTCAGGCACGGGGAGCCTTGTTTTGGTGCATGGCATCATGAAAAAAGAAAGTTATGTTGACATTTTGAGGGATAATGTGAAGAACTCTGCTCTTAGTCTAGACTTTGATCGGCGCTGGGTCTTCCAGCAAGACAATGATCCAAAGCTTATGTCAAAATTGGTCAAAATTGGTCAAACAGTTCTTAAAGGACACCTAAACCAAGGTCCTGGAGTGGCCTGTACAGAGCCCAGATCCCAATCCTGTTGAGAATCTGTGGCGGGTGCTCAAAGTGAATGTCCATGCTCAGAAACCATGTACTTTGGACCAGCTGGAACAATTCGCATTGGAAAAATGGGCCAAAATCCCTCCTGAGACATGTGCCAACCTTGTAAAGAACTACTTGAAGAGGTTGTTGTCAGGTATGGCTCAGAACGGGCGCACTATTGACTACTTAGGGCCAGGGGGCTAATAATTTTGGACGTGCCATTTTTACTTTTTCTTGTTTTAATTCATTGCATCAATAAAATATCCAAGTCAAACATAGTGAACATTTTGACTTTGTTATTTTGGAAACACATAAACTATAAACACTTGTTTTTAATGGTAATTTTCATGGAGAAATCAAGGGTTTTATCTGATTTCACAAGGGGGGCTAATAATTTTGACCTCAACTGTAGTTAGCTGGAGACTGTTTGCATCTATTACAACTGTCTGGTCTATCCGGGTAAATCCTGGCCAGTCTAAGATATTGAGATTATGAGTCTTCCAGTCAGAGGCTTGATTGACAGGCGGGAACACTGTAGCTGTTGGCTTGGAGGCTCAAAGCCCGCCTCTTTATGTCACTATCGCTTGACAGCAGCAATATGGCTCCCGCCGGCTATTGGCCTCAAAACAGCGCTTCAGAAACAGATGGGTGACGTCACTACGTCCATTATCTATACAGTCTGTGGTTGAACTCAACATGACTTCTGTCAAGCTAGTGTGATGTAAAGAAGCAGACTTTGAGCCTCCTAGCCAACAGCTACAGTGTTCCTGCCTGTCAATTAAGTCAGTTGTTCCTCTCATAATGGAAAAATTTCTTAATATATTCGAAAGTGCCACATTATGGAAAAAGGAACCCCCCGTACAGTGTGTGCCAATCGAGAAATGAGCTATCCAGACTACACTCGTTTTTTGTACCAGGCTGTAAACATGTTTATTTCTGCTGTAAAGATCGGCTTTTTTGAATTGGTGTGTATGTGGTTTCTGGTACTTCCGGAGCCAGCCTCAAGCAGTTTTTAACATTTCCGCATTGGCTTCCCATCTCGCGTATGGAAGTTGCCGCTTGATCTTAATCTACTGTCACCTCTGGTTCAGAGTGATCCTTTAGTGCTCCATTATTCATTGACTTTGCAACCAATCATTCAACTTCAATGTTCTATCACCCGGCAGAGCTGAGCGTGGGAATGACGACCGAGGGCATCGACGTCCACAGTGTGGGCAACACTCTGGTGCTTCATCAAACCGCCCTGATTGAAGCCTTCAACCTCAAAGCTGCCATCGAATACCAGCTGAAGAACTGTAAGAAGCCCGCTCAGTGTGTCATAATGTTGAAAAACAACACAAGGAATGGTGAGGAAAGAAAGCCTGAAGGGTAGCAGGAGTCAAACAGCTACAGCTGCAAAGATAAAACAGAGCACTGCCTGCAGAAACCAAACATGGGAGTCAAAGTTTGGTGCAAAAAAAGGTTGACTTGACTTTATTTGACTTTTCTTTTCTTTGCTTAACTTTACTTTACTTTGAAATCTTGCGAGATAAGGCTGAGTTGAAACTAAAACTAGACTTATAAATCATTGGGCCCACAACGTCAGCCAATGCTGGCCAATCACAAATATAAAAAAGAGATTAAATGTTTTCTCATTTGTGCCGATACAGAACCTTTTTTTACTGAATACTTGGGCTGATGTAGAAATAGTGTCATCATGTAGTTCCTCAAGCAGAGTGTGATGTTACTCTGTTATCTACAATCCTCTGCAGCAGAATCCCAGCTGTGCAGACGACATCATGCATGAGCACGGTGCAACATTTTTAGATGTATTTCCTGCACAAACGTACAAAAATAGAGTTAGAACAAAACCAAAGATCACGACAACAATGGCTTATGTATAATAGTATTTACCCAGCTTACACAACCACAGGTTCTATGACTCAGTCCCAAATCAGATCACTTTCCTCAAGCTTTAGAGAGAGAGAGAGAGAGAAAGGGACACGAAGCTCTGGTAGAAGCACTTGTAGAGCCTTTGATCTTCAAAAGTGGGGTCGTCCTCCTCCTTTTCTCCAACATCAAACAGAGGCTGCAGAGAGGAGCTCACATGGAGAGCTTATAAAGAGTTTAAGGAAGTGTCCTGATGCCCAAGTGGTTAAAGGACTTAACTATAAAGCTGCATTGTCCCTCGTAATGACTTTGTTTTTCCTTCTTTCACACATTTTCTGTCTGTACCTCCACTAAAACAGTCTTTTAAAGGCAGAAAAGTATATACTTAAACCAAAGTTTGACAACTTAAAGCTCTTAAACCAGAACATGTTTGCTCGACTCGACCATTTTGAAATCTTTTTGTGCTGTTGTCATTTAGAGCCCAGATTTAAAAATAACAGAAGGTGCATTTTGACCAAGAGTTCTGGGGTCTTTTAGCCTCCAGAACTACTTTACCCTGAACTAAAAGGTTTCTGTGCCTCCATTGTTGTCTGCATTTTGACCGCGGGCTGAAGTCCCGGGTAGATTGTGTAAATCAGGCCAGTGACGTATGGAGAAAAAAAAAAGTAAATGCACTACACCACCAGACCAGTAGAGGGCAGTAAAACAAAGACGAATGCCATTCATCACAGATGACACCATAGAAGCAGACAGAAAGGCAGGTATCATTATGAGCAACACAACAGTTAGCCTGTTAGCATGAAGAGACTCAGCTGGTGCTGTTTTAGATGGTGCTATATTTCATCACAGATGGATTCACTGAATCAACACGTGAGAGGAGATAAGTGTGAGTAGCAAAGACGTTTCAACACGGCTTTAAAATCCTTTTAACTCAAAAAGCTGTGGCAGAGATCGGCCGGTGTTATGGTTTAATCAGCGACCTTGTTAACTGGAGACTCTCAGCCGGATGCATCCCTCATAAACGTCTTTAGACGATCATTGAATATCTGATGAGGATATTTTGAAATCTTAATAAAAACTAAACTAGTTTGCATTCCCAGGAACTCCCTCTGTGTTTCAACAGCTGTGTAAACTCCACAAACACTGACACGTTCAGCTGAAGGTCTCCAGTTTACAGGGTCACTTTTAAAACCGTAACACCGGGAGAGACGCATTCACGGTGGGCTGAGAGAAGACTACTGTTACAAGCTGCTAAATCAAGAGAATCACAGCTTCTTCTTTTGAAAAGTACACACACATACAAAAAAGATAGAACAAATAAAAACTAATGAAAGAAAGAGAAATCAAGTGAATCACAGATGTGTGTGAAGTTATTGTGGACGGCGGGCGGAATAAAAACACTGCGGTTAATCTACCAATCAGACACTTTCAGTATTGCAGGCCCTGCCCTCAGAAAGCCCCAGGACCTCCCAAGCAGGGGCTTTTCAGGGGGGAGATTAACTACCCCTGAACTAAATTTAGACCATGGGTCCACAAGTCGAAACGCACGTAGTTCAGGGGTAGAGTCCCTGCGGTTGAAAAACGCCTAGAGTGACCATTTTCATCAACTTAAAGGTTCCTTGTGGAGATCTAATCAGCTCTGTGACTGTGGTCCAAGCAGGAAGCCTGCATTCTGGAAAACATGGAGTTTAATTCTTAATATTCATAAAGTCTGCATCAGTTTTATTAGGAAGGAAATGTATTAAGCACATTTGTTAGACCAGAAGAACACAGATAGTGAAGACAAATGTTCTTGTTTACAGGAAAGCTGTACAGGACATCTTTTTCAAGGCTGTGTTCAGTTGTTTGTTGTTGAGAATACTCACAGAAACACTCGCAGAGATTCAAACTCACGGCTTTCTCTCCTCTCTCCTCTCTCCTTTGTTTTCCTGCAGTGAAAGGAGCTCAGGAAGCTTTAACAGACATGCCCCCCAGATCAGAGGAGGTAACATCATCATCCATTCAATACCATACTGTACTGTACTGCATGTGTGTGTGTGTGTTTGTCTGTGTGTGTGTGCGCAGCTGGATTCTCTCCACCCCTCAGCTATGTGTGATGATTCTGCTGTAATGAGAATGAAGGCTGTCTGGACCTGCCCCTCTGGCAGCCTCTCTGGTGTTAACAGAGATTAATAGAATATTAGAACAGAGACAAGGTGTGAAGGCTTACATGAACGTAACGATGATGGTTTTATCATCTTAAATCTGCTTCATTAGAGTTAATGTGCAGACCGGGGCACTGTCCTTGGTCCGGTATCTCATGTCACCCAGCAGGTCACGGCTGTCATTTTGACCTGAGAGGAGCAGGAGTAGTGTACAACTACTGCCCCCTTGTGGCCTTTTATAAAAAGTGCATCTTATCTGGCCCAAGATTTTCAAATCCATCCATCCATCCATTATCTTGACCCAGCTCACCTGCAGACTTGTTAACAAAGCTCTTCCTGTTTATGATTATTTGTATGTTCTAAGTGACTCTCTGTTTCTTTACTGTGTTGTTAACATTTGAACTGTCCCTGCATTAAAGGTGCTGTTTGAATTCATTACTTTCTTACTAAATCAGCTCATCATAATGTGGGGAAACATTCTCACACTCACGTTATAGACCCTGATGTTTGTATATATTTTCCAGGAGCTCGATCCAGTGACCCTCCACAACCAGGCTCTGGTGAACATGGACGTTAAGCCGTCAGAGGGTTTTGAAAAGCTGGCCTTCCTGCTGCAGCAGCCCTCCTTTCCACCCGTCACCTTTGGAAACCTGTTGCTGCTCTACTGCAAACACGAGGTACAAACAGACCGGCAAAGGGGAACAGGCTGTCCTGGATCTAAAGGGTCCCAGATTAGATACCCCAAAGCTCACAGAATCCAAACCTACTCCCAGGGGGGGAATTCAGTTATTACAGTTGCTCTATACCAAGCGGCAACCTCTGGTCTCAAACTATGAATCCCATGCGGAAGTGTTATAAACTGCAATTCATAGAGAATCTGCTTGAGGTTGGCTGCAGAAACACCAGAAACCACATACACACCAATTCAAAAAAGACGATATTTGCAGCATTAATAAACATGTTTACAGCCTGGTTCAATAAACAGCTTGGCTCTTCGTAGCTAATCTCTCTATCGACACACTGTACAGGGGGTGAATTTTCCTCTAATGAAAACGGTTCAGAAGATATTAAGATTACCAGTTTTTGCCCAAATAAGGACATGACTGACCTGACTCCTGGATGGGAACACAGCTGTTGGCTAGGAGGCTCAAACTCCGCCCCTTTACGTCACTCTCTGCCTGGTTGAGTTCCGCATTTCCAATATGGCTGCCACCGTCGATTGGCTTCAAACAGAGTTCAGGAACAGATGGGTGACGTCACGGATACTATGTCCATATTTTATTCAGTCTATGCTCTATACATAATAAGTTATACGAATACAATAATAAGCTATTTAGAAATTAAATACATGGTTGAAGTCCCTACAGATCAGGAAGAGGGCACTCTGCTGGTCTGTCTGGAGTCTGATATTAACATGTATTTAAGATAAGATAAGATAAGACAGTCCTTTACTTGTCCCACAATGGGGAAATTCAAGTGTCACAGTAACAGAGTAGACAGTGCAAAAAATTTAAGCAAACGAGAGCCTATAAAGTATCAATTATTAAAAAGTTATTAAAATTTAAGAGGTAAAATATAACCAATAATACACACATACATATATATGTATATATTATTGGTTATATAGGCTGACCACTGCAGGAACAAAAGATCTGCGGCATCTCTCTGTGAGACACCACAGGTGAATAAGTCTGTCACTGAAGGAGCTACTTAGTGTTGTTATGGTCTCCTGAATGGGGTGTGACGTGTCAGAGAAGATAGCTTTGCTATCATCCTCCTGTCAGCCACCACCTCCACAGGGTCAAGTGGGCAGCCCAGGACAGAGCTGGCCTTCTTCACCAGTCTGTTCAGCTTCTTCCTGTCAGCAGCAGAGATGCTGCGTCCCCAGCAAACCACTCCAAAGAAGATGGCTGATGCCACCACAGAGTCAAAGAAGGACTTCAGAAGAGCCCTTCTTTTTTCTTTTTTCTTCCCTCATCTGAACTCCATCAACCTCTGAATAATCAAGAAGAAAAACCCTATGTGTGGATAGATATTAGCTCAAACAGATCCCAGAGCTGTCTTTATGAAACTGAATTATCAGCGAGGTTGTTCTTACTTAAAGTCAGGACATCCTCCTGCTTCTCATGAGGTGGAGTCTGTGTCACCATTTTCCACCACACTGAGGCTCCACATGGCGAGTAAGGTTTTTAAAAGGATCTGGAGTCATGTGGGGAGAGACGTGTGGCTCTCGCATTGAAATGGTATTAATGTCACTGCTTGAAGTCTCTCACCTCTCTCTCTCTCTCTCCCCCTCTCTCTCTCTCTCTCTCTCTCTCAGTACTTTGACCTGGCAGCTGACGTCCTGGCAGAGAACGCACACCTCACCTACAAGTTCCTCTCCCCGGTAACGTCCTCTCTGCACTCACACCTGGGCTGATAATTCAACTCATTAATCATGGAAGGTTTTATGGCAGCATCCACATGTTTGTGTTTTTGTGTTTTGCAGTACATGTATGAGTTTCTTGATGCTTTGCTGACCTGCCAGACGGCACCAGAGGAGGTACTGTAAAGATAAGCATCACAGTGATATCAGAAAAGCTGCTTTTATTACGAACATATTTCATATTATATCTGTTCTCTAGCCACATTGCAGCTTTGTCTGATGAATGTTTTCACTGAAAGATCCTTTTGTTGTGTAACTTTTTTTTGCCTGTTTCATGAACTCTTTGCTTTCACAGGCTTTCAGGAAGTTCGATGAGATGAACGGCAAACTAACTGAGCAGTTACGCAAGCTGGCCAAGCAGGTACATTTGTTAAAGTTGGTTAACTGTCCTTCTTTCTCTTTCTTATAATGTTTTATTCTTTATGCATGTTCAGTTACTCCTCCTATTCATCATCTACCTCCTCCCTCATGGTCATATCTTCCATAAACACAACATCCAATTCCACTGCTACGCGGATGACACCCAGCTCTACCTGTCCACTAAACCTACCTCCTCTCTCCCTCCCACCTCCCTTTCCGAATGTCTCCATGAAATCAGATCCTGGCTCACCAACAACTTCCTCAAACTGAACGGTAATAAAACAGAGGTCCTTCTCATTGGCACTAAATCCACCCTTTTAAAAACAAACAACCTCTCCATCCTCACTGACAACTCCTCCGTCTCCCCTTCCCCCCATGTTGAGAGTCTGGGTGTCATCCTCAACAAAACACTGTCATTCCAGTCCCACATCACTAGTGTCACCCGGTCAGCATACTTCCATCACCATAACATCTCTCGCCCTGCGCCCATCTCTCTCCCCCAACAGTACTGACTTTTGGTTCACACCCTGGTCACCTCCCACCAAGATTACTGCAACTCCCTTACTTTTGATTTACTATACAAATCCATCCATAAACTTCAACTGGTTCAGAATTCCTCCACCAGCCACATCACACCTGTCCTGCAGCAACTCCATTGGCTTCCCATCAAATACCGCATCATTTTTATGATTCTGTTTCTCACGGCTATTGTAGATTTAGTCTTAGTCTTTAGACGAAAATGCTTGTTAGTTTTAGTCACATTTTAGTCTTTTCAGCCCTTTTTAGTCTTAGTCTAGTTTTAGTCAGTTTTTAATCAATCAATCAATCAATCTTTATTTGTATAGCGCCAAATCACAACAAACGTTATCTCAAGATGCTTTTACAAACAGAGGAGGTCTAGACCACTCTATGTCAAATTATGAACAGAGACCCAACTTCAAGACAGGGTAAGACTCAGTCTGACCCCACCTTAATCCATCATGAGCATTGCACATCGCATTATTTAGCTAGTTACAGTGGTGAGGAAAAACTTCCTTTTAAATTATGTCAGGACAGCAGTGCTGAGGCCAGCTCGCTTCAGCCTCCTCAGAAAGTACAGGCGGTGGTGGGCCTTCTTTATGGTGCTGGTTGTGTTGGTGGACCACGTGAGGTCATTAGAGATGTGCAGGCCCAGGTATTTGAAGGTGGACACCATCGCCACAGCTGCACCTCCGATGTAGAGGGTGTGATGAGGGGTGCGGCCTCTCTTCCTTTCTGCCTCATTGAGCTCCTCCATAACAAAACACCCACCCTACCGTAGTCTCAGGTCCTCCTCTTCCAACCAACTCACCCTCCCACCTGCTTGCTTGAGCACCATGGGGTTGAGAGCGTTCAGCCGCTCGCCCCCCCGCCTCTAGAACTCTCTCCCCCAGGACTTACAAAATTCAACCTCTGCAACCACCTTCAAATCCCGCCGCAAAACTTTCCATCAAGCCCACTCGCTTTAATCTGTATTTATGGGACTGGAATGACTTCCCTTTCACTTTCATCATGACTTCACTTTCATTTTTCCAGTGTTATTCTTTTGTATTTATGTTTTTATTACTGTTGAATGTTGTTTTTTACTGTTGGTATGTTTTAGGTGACCTTGAGTGTCCGAAAAGGGGCCTATAAATAAAATGTATTGTTATTATTATTATTCATTTTGTCATTTTTCATTTTTTAACTATAATATATCAGACTTGATTCCAGATTACGTTGCTTTGAGCTCTTCTTCCAGAAAACTCCAAAACTGATTTAATTGCAGTAGCTGCAGGATTTTATAAGATGTCACAGTTTCTGCTTTAAAGTATGCAACATGTTTCTTGTTTTGTTGTAAATGTTATGCAAAAGCAAATCAAAGATTGTGACGTAGAACTAAATGTGGATAATGTTGCTTTATTGTGTTTGTTGAAGGTGCAGGAGGCTCGGCTTGTTCGAGACGATGAAGTGCAGAAGAAAGCTTTACAGGACTACGACCTGATGCAGGAAAAGTGAGCACACACACACACACACACACACACTCCTTCTCCTTCCTCCTCCGTGCCCCACCTGATGATCCCCCTCCTCATTCTCTCCGTGTAACCCCCCGGTCTTATCTCAGGTACATTGTGGTCCTCATGGCTCAAGCGAAGATCTACTGGAACCGGGAGAACTTCCAGATGGTGGAGAAGATTTTCCACAAGTCGGTGGAGGTGTGCAACGACGACGACACCTGGAAGCTGAACGTCGCACACGTGCTCTTCATGCAGAGCAAGTACAAGGAGGCCATCGGCTTCTACGAGCCCATCGTCAAGAAACACTACGATAACGTGAGTGACACCGGGTCGACTCTAACACAACGCTCTGAGGGAGCGAGCGAGGGTCAGGTCTAAAAAAGTTTGCCTCTCTGTCCAGGTGGAGCAGTGTAACATTCAGGAGTGTCCCTGCAAGTGCAAACCGTCGGTAAAAATAGAGACTGAGACGCTCTTTATTGATTCTTCTGCTGTGCCCTCACACCTGTGCATGATACTGATCATTTTCTCCTCTCTTTGTTTGTTTTTATTGGATTTGTTTGTTTGCAGTGGTGATTGTGTCTCTTCTGGCATCTGAAAACTATCATTTACAAAAGAAGAACGGAGTGTAATGAATAAGCAAAAGAAGACAAGACCATAAGAGAAGTTTTTAACAAAGTGATGATGAATTAGTGTGTGTGTGTTTTTCATTGTAGATCCTGAATGTGAGCGCTGTGGTCCTGGCTAACCTGTGTGTGTCCTACATCATGACCAGCCAGAATGAAGAGGTACGACACACAGTGAGGTTTATACAGAGCTGTTTGTCTGTCTGTAGTCAGTGCTGTATCTGAAGACTCTTTCCAAACAGAGCAGGTCTAGACTGTACTCTATGTGGCACGTCCACAGCAGCAGAGATCCAGAGGAGCCTACGAGACAAGGGAGCTCAGGGACTCCAGAAAGGTCTATGGTTAGTAACTTTAATGAGACAGGAAGAGTTAAGTAAGAGACAGGTAGAGAGAGGAGAGAGAGGGAAAGACAGGATCCCAGTGTGTCAGTTCCCCCGGCAGTCTAAGCCTATAGCAGCATAACTAAGAGGTTAAACATCACTGGGGAGGAGCTTGACATTACGCTCATGGGAAGACTTGCGCAAACTGGAAAGACAGGATCCCAGTTTGTCAGTCTAGGCCTATAGCAACATAATTAAGATCTGGTCCAAGCCTGAGCCAGCTCTAAGTATAAGCTTTATCAAAAAGGAAAGTTTGAAGCCAAAACTTAAAAGTAGAGAGGGTGTCTGCCTCCCGGACCCTGATTGGTAGATGATTCCAAAGAAATGGTGCCTGAGAGGCTCGAACTCCCATACTACTTTTAGAGACTTTAGGTATGATGAGCATCTCTTTGAGTGTATGGTCCACTCCTTCTCCCTCCTTTGGATGACTCTCCTCTCTCTCCTCTTCGCATGGTCCTGGTCCGACAGGCCGAGGAGCTGATGAGGAAGATCGAGAAAGAGGAGGAGCAGATCTCCTACGATGACCCTGATAAGAAGGTCTTCCACCTCTGCATCGTCAACCTGGTCATCGGGTGAGTGCCAGGCGCTAATCCTGCTGGAAAAACTGATCCAGCAGCCAAAATACCCGGGGGCCAGGGGGCAAAGAAGGAGACTGAGGCCTTTAGGGTGGAGTTGGTGGGAGCGGTCCACTTATGATATCCTGCAGCTTTAGACCATCATCATCATGTCACTGTTTTTCTGTTCCTCTTTTAGAACGCTGTACTGTGCCAAAGGGAACTACGATTTCGGCATCTCCCGTGTCATCAAAAGCCTGGAGCCGTACAATAAGAAGGTCCGATATTCATGAATCACTCTCTCTGCTTTGGTAACAGATGACATCAAACTCACATTTTTGGGTCGCATGGTCTCCACTTGTGAGTTTTTTTTGTTTGACTGAACATGAAAGACGAGCATCATGTGTCCGACCAAAAATACCCCGTCTGAGTGTTTCAGAGGTCTCCTCCCGCCGAGGTCTCTCCTCTGAGGCTGAGCTGCTCTTTTTAGGGACCTTTTGATCCGGTCCAGTCACAACAGCAGACTCAGACTGCAGCTGAGTCCACTAAGCTCCAGCTGAGAACACAAGCTGTCATTACTGGATGTTTCCAGTCACACTCACAGAGAGAAGCCTGGTGCTGCACACAGTCATGCTAATTTGCTATCTGAGTTTCAATGCTCTTATTATATGATTGGAATGTTTTTTATTTATTTCAGTCATGAATCATTTTTCATTTCTTTACTTCTCTGCACCTATTTCTGTCTTTATGCTGCTGCAATGTTAATTCCGATCCTATCTTATCCTTAAAAACAACCCTGAATATGGTTTTATTTTCGTGTGTGTGTGTGTGTGTGTGTGTGTGTGTGTGTGTCTGTGTCTGTGTGTCTGTGTATGTGTGTGTGTGTATGTGTGTAGCTGGGAACGGACACATGGTTCTACGCCAAGCGCTGTTTTCTGTCTCTGCTGGAGAACATGTCCAAACACATGGTCATGCTGAGGGATGCTGTGGTACAGGAGTGTATTCAGTTCTTGGAGCACTGCGAGGGTAAGCTGCACTCACACAGATGCAGACAGACACACACACACACACACACACACACACACACACACACACACACACACACACACACACACACACACACACACGCACACACACACACACGCACACACCTGTGAAAATGCTAGCTGGCTGCAGAAAATAGGCGGTCATTGCCCAGAAACGAGAGCTGCTATTGTCTGATGATGGATCTCTCATTAAACTGTGTGTGTGCAACATTCTTTGGAAGCTTGACGCTCTTTGCATGTGAACTTTTTTTTTTTTTTACAATAACTTTATTTATTGGAAGCAGTTTCACAGGTAGCAAAACGACAGAACAGTGTGGTATAGAGAACTTCCATTCTTCCAATTTTCCCCCTCTTTTTTCCCTCCCACAGACCCACGCCACTCTCATTGACCCTCATTCACTAATAAATGCATAGAAATGTTCTTACTCTGTGCATAAAATAAGTGCATACCAGCCAATTTTGTTCTCACGATAGGGGGGAGGTCCGAGGCCCCATGAAGGCCTAGGCTTTTTGCATGTGAACATTTTTCACCAGGTTTTCATGAAACAGGACAGACATTTATCCTCTCCTGCTGATTCCTCAACTACAACTGTTATCATCAGCCATCCTGTAGTTATCTGTATTGCTCCATCCCTCCTTCTAAGCCCAACACAGCTGCTACTCACGCCTCTAGGGGGCGCTGTGTGTGTCCTTTTTATATCCTCTATCCAGTCATAAAATCTGCCTCTCTTGTTCCACCTTCAGTGTACGGTAAAGAGGTTCCTGCCATCATCGAACAGCCTCTGGAGGAGGTCCGCATTCACATCGGCAAGAACACCGTCACCTATGAGGCCCGGCTGCTGAAGGCTCTGTTCTACGAGGTCATTGGCTGGAATAAGTGACATCATCATCACACAGGTGTCAGCGAGAGGTTTGCAGACTTCCATGAAGCGGATGTGACGTCACTGAGCAGAGACAGCAATTTCTGTGTCTATCATTGATGCAAAAGACAATGAGCAGGAGGCAGTCATCACACACACACACACACACACACACACACACACACACACACATACATACACTGATGTATTTTGAGTTAAGCCTTCTGTACAAGGGAATCAAAACGATTTCCAGTTACTGACTTCATTTGGGCAGCTTCTCTCTCCTCTCTCACACACACACACATCCCAGGAAGGGCTTTTATTTTGAAGTTGAGCAGGAGGAGTTGGGCCTCAACAGATCTTATGTAATCAGTTTCTTTACTTCAACTGAGGCTCCTCTTCACAGATGTCAAAGTCAGAGATATTTTGTTCTCATCACTACCTTCTGATATGGATGATAACTTGTTAAAAAAAACATAGCATACTTTGTTTTATCAGTTGTTTATTCTCTAACATGAATTACATGATAACATTTTGTATGCAAGTTTATTAACATGAATTCTAAGTCCATGCATATACCCTCTGATGTCAGTGCTGGCCCTCTCTACGGCTCTGTATATAATACGTTTGTGGAAAACGATTATTTAAATAAAATAAAGAGTATTATTTTTGGATGAAAACAGTAACACTTTGTGTTTTCTTTTATGCTCTGGTACATGTTTGCTACATACTTTCAGGGGAAGTTGTGGTTATGTTTTTAATGATGACACTGTTTCCTATTCTTATAAAATGTTTGCAGAAAAGACCCAGGAAGAAAGACCACTAAAGGTGAGTGAGCTTGGAACAAAAAGCCAAACAAAGTTCATAAATCCTTGAACAGCATCTCAAACCCCCTCACCTAACACCTCTCTGGAATTTGGGGAATTTTCTAACCGACAAATCAACAAGCTGCTCTTTGATTTTGTCTCTGTCTTCACATCTTCACACAAATATTTCCATACTCTCATGAATGATGATAATGAGCCGCAAATCGTCACATTTAAGAAGCTGTAGCCTGCTTTGTGTTTCTCAAAGAATGACTGAGAAGATGAATTTGTTATCAAAAGCTGTACAGGTCATGGGACTTCCAACAGATCTGTGTCTGGTCCGTCTCTGATCCACTGCAGTCCGGCTCCGTGCTCTCTCATCCGTCAACACCCACTGGTTGCATTTTCAGAACGCACCATGGAGCAGGACCGGCAGACAGCTGGAGTCATGTGACCGAGATTTTCCCATGGTTATCACTGAATCAAGGATTCTCCTCCTCCTCCTCCTCTCCTCATCCATGTTGTCTTTCTGGTCCTCTGAAAACCTCTGACCTGTTGACTCCAGACCTGGCTCTGCTCATCATGACGGTTTGTTGTCGTAGTTAAGTGAAATACGATCTGGTGATAACACAGAGTGTTTAATTCTGAAAATTAACTGGATGTTTTCATTTTGTTTTGGTGCCTGATTTCCTGTCCCGCACCATCTGCTCGGTTGAGATTGATGTGTCGTGCCCCGGCATCCGGCAAAAATTGAAGTCGTGTTTCTGATCCATTGCGCTCCAGGGATGCAGCCGGAACGCAACGTAGCGGATCCAGTGGAAGTTAACACATTGACTAGAATAGGAACCTATCAGATCTGATGCTGTGACGGATCAAAGACGGACCGGACATGCATCTGGTGGAATTTGGCCGTTAGATAGAAAACCACAGTGTGTTGAATTTAGAGGAAAAGTGTATTAGAGTCCAACTGGGGGCTTATTTTCATTACTATGGCCGAGAGGAGTGAAAAACCAATCATTTGCTTACTCTTGTGAAACATATGAAACTAAAGGGTACACAAAAAATCCTCAAAAGGCCTCATTTTATTCAGAGAGGTTAAAAAAGCTTGTTGCATCACAGGAATGTCACTGTTGTCCCATATTTTCTCCACTTGATGATGACTATCTTCACTGTGTTCCATGATATATCTAATGTCTACCTCTGGGTGCTTTTTGCACAGACATAGATTCACCTTAGTGGCTCCTTGTGTCAAATGTGGTAAACCTACTGCTCTGAAGGGACACACATCATCAGGCTTGGTAAGAACTCAGAGCTGGTTCTGAGAGGACTGAACATTTCCAGGATAACGTTTTTCGATGCAACACTCACGCCAAGAGGGTACTGTGGAAGTCTGAGGACTTTCCATTTGACGTAAGCGTCAGAAGCTGTCCACCTGGTAAGAGACATCACCGTCTCCTACTATTAAAAAAATAAGATGGGGAGTAAGAAAAGACCGAGGGAAATCACCCACAACAGATACTCCCTAAAGACAGACTCAGATAACCGAGTGTCTCAGCACAAAGAGAAGTCAACTACACACAGGTGCCTGTGGGGTCAAAAGGCCCAACTGACATCCACCTAGATGTGACACCTGAGACCCTGTCAGGGGAAAACCCTGACCCTGCTCCAACACTGCTTCCTTGAGACCAACCAGACCTGGACAGACATGCTACAGTCTGTCTCCCTACGACCATTTCCTCGTCTCTCACATTGCATGATGTCACATCATGTAACAACGCCAGCCACCCTGACTTCTCACCCACCTGCTGCAGTAGGCTGTTACCTTAGATAAGGGGCCTACCTTTCTGGGGGCTTTTTGTGCAGACATGGATGCACCTAAGTGGCTCCCTATGTGAAATGTGGTGTCACACTGCTCTGAAGGGACACACATCATCATGCTAGTTACGAACTTCTACGCAACTCAGAACTGGTTCTGAGAGGACTGAAAATTTCCAGGATAATGTTTTTTGATGTAACACTCACGCCAAGAGGGGATGGTGGAAATCTAAGGACTTTCCATTTGACGTGAGCGTCGGAGGCTTTCCACCTGGTAGGAGACATCACCGAAATAAGATGGGCAGTAAGAAAAGAAAAAGAGGGAAAGCACCCACAACAGATACTCCCTAAAGACAGACTCAGATAACCGAGTGTCTCAGCACCTCCAGGGCCGCTGAGCATGGAGGAATTCCAAAAGAGACCTCAGACCTCTGTTCTGACATGTCACATCTCTGAAGTTGTTTCATGTCACTTTTTGTGTTGTACTTTATTTTTTATTCTTGCCTTTTTGTTGCATTAAACATCTCTTCATCGTCATTTTGTGTTTTCTATGTTTTATTTTTGCATCCCTGACATTGTTGAATGTCTCTTTCTGATCTTTTTCTCTTTCTTCTTGTTTTCAATCGATTTATTTTGTGTGTCTCTCTGTGTTTGATGGCATATGGGAATTATTCTGTGCGTTGGTGGCAGTAGCTCAACCAAGGGACTTGGCTTGGGAACCACAACGTCGCTGGTTCAAGTCCCAGTATGGACAAAGTTTGGAAAGTGGACTGGTGGCTGGAGAGAGATGCTGGTCCATTTGCCTGGGCACTGCCGAGGTGCCCTTGAGCAAGGCACGTAACCCCCAGTTGCTCGGGTGGCTGGTTGATGGCAGCCTCCTCACCAGTGGCGGTTCTAGACCAATTTTACTGATGGGGCCAGGCTGGGGCCAAGGTTGTTGTCAAAGGGACACATTCAACCCTGACAAAAGAGACTGAGAAGAGCGAGAACCGGCTGAGAACAAACTGGCAAAACATCAGTGCATCCCTATATACTAGACATATATACTACTGTGTACTACATCAAAATGCAGACTGACAGCAGCTGTTTGGCTGTTTACACTCAACATGAGTCCCTTAGCCCTCTAAGGGACTGGAACCAAGTGCCACACGCATGTAACCGCCTGTAACATCGGCGCGATACCGAAGCTTTTTTTATTGTATAATATTTGTTCAGTGTGGAGGGGGGGGCACAGGGGGGTCCAGGTTCAGTTTTACAGGGGCACTGGCCCCTGTTGGCCCCTCCCCAGAACCGCCACTGCTCCTCACTCTGACATATCTCCGAAGTGCATGTCCATAGCATGTTTGTGCATGATTGTATGTATATATCAAACTATGTGTGTAGCATGATCAAAAAAGAACCAGAGTGAAAAAACTGAATGTCCCCCTTT
Source organism: Notolabrus celidotus (assembly GCF_009762535.1). NCBI lineage: Eukaryota > Metazoa > Chordata > Actinopteri > Labriformes > Labridae > Notolabrus > Notolabrus celidotus. The sequence goes on from NC_048291.1 coordinate 5,599,163, forward strand.
GGATTAATAAAGTACATTTCTATATATCATGTTCTGTGTTGTTATTGTGGTTTTCAAAGAGGCTCTTTTTTCTGAATTTTGATTGTTTGTTTGCTTATTTTGCATCTTTTGGTCATTTTTAAACTATAACGAACACGTGTGGTTCAATATATAAAAAATGTGTCACTTTCATGAAGCTTTCACTTCAGTTGGTATTAAAGCTACAGTAGAAACAGTAAAAGTACAAGTTATGTCAGCTTTATTTAAATTATCACAACAAAAGTACAAAAGTTTGATTTGATTCAAGTTCTTCAAGTGTCTATAGTGAAAATAAAAGTTCTGTCACAATCATGTAAAACAGTACCAGCAGTAAAAGTACACAAGTATGAGAGGCTTAATTAAACAGTAGAATCACACAGCCTGAACACTGTACCTGAGAAAATCCACTTTTCTTAAACCTTTTTTTCAAGTAAAAAAATCAGATGAGTGTCTTTAAATACCAAAATGTCAGGGTCCAATAAATAAATAGAAAAATACCGCTTTGTTCATCGATAGAAACATGATAAATATAAATAAATAAATACATTTAAGTATAATTTAAAGCAGCATAGTCAGAGTTACATAAATAAACCAGATCAATTAATCAATCTGTTGAGATGAGTCACTACTGCCACTACTGAGTCGGTGTAGAGCGCCTCCTGCTGGCAGCACCTGAAGCTGTGATGGAGTTCATCAGCACATCCAGGTGACCCAGGTGCTGTTTAGTTTCCTTTCTGATCAGCTCCCATGATGCAGCACTGCCACCCTGTGCACAAAGAACTACAGTCAGCACATCTATAATATTTATTCTTTACTGTAATGCTAAACTAGCAGAAGACTTGTACTTACAGTGTGGTCCAGAGTACGCCTGGTCAGTCTCCTGTAGTAGTTTCTCAGCTTGTGGTCCACTCCCTTTTTGAGTAACACCTAAAGACAAAAACACGAGGCAGATTTTCTTTAACATTTGATTAAAAGACAGAAACTGATGGCAGAAGTTAAAGCGTTAGGAGGGAGAGGAGTGTAAATGTTAGCCTGAAGAATGAAAAACCTTCAGAGAAAATAGTTAGTCCTCAAAGTAATTAGCCAACAGAAAAAAGTGTACTTACACATCTGTTGAGGTCCTCCGTCTGTCTGGTGACGTTCTCCAAAGAGTCTTTAACTGTGTTGTTCTTACAGGTAACTGAGGTGAGGTTCACCTGCCTGTTACTGGACACCTAAAGGCAAAAACAAGGAGATGTTAAGTAAAGAAGAAAAAGTCAACGTGGCAACAGAACAATCCCTGAAAGATGCTACGGTTGAAATTTTAGCAGTGACAGAAGTTAAAGCTTCTTCAGTAATGGCAGTGTTGCTGTAAAAAGGAGTTGAAGCATTCTCCTTGAAAGAAGTTAAAGTGTTAGCTGCAAAAGTAGTCCAGGTTTTAGTCCTGGATGTCTTGTCCTGTGTACTCACACAGCTGTTTAGTTCCACGGTCTGTCTATGGATGTTGCTTAGAAAGTGCTCCATCGTGATGTTATTCCAGGTAACTGAGGTGAGGTTGTCATGGTCATAGAGGTCAGAAATCATTATCAGACTGTCCCTGATGAAAACCAGCTGGGCCTCCACCTGGAGAGAGAGAAAAAGAGAGGTGTGAATCCCAGCTTTCTGATTGGCTGATGTCAGACATTACTGTTCATATATGTATCCCTGTCAATGTTAGCGGAACCAGAGGAATAGATCATCTGAATAACATTACCTTCTCTTTATGTATGTGTTCGTAGAGTCTGTACGGGAAGGGAACTGGACTCTGCTGTTCAGTCAGCGGACCCCCCTGAAACATAAAGATAGGATTACATTTAACTTCATCACATCACACACATTACAAAACACCTGAAACTGAAGCAGCTCCCCTGGTCCCAATGTTTAGAAAAAAGTTTAGCATTTATTGGTCGTCTTTTCTTTTAGCTCAAATCATTCAAGAATTATAAAACATGAATAAACATTGCAAAAATACTCAGTTTGTTCTGCGTAAAGATCAAATGTAGATGCAAGTTCTGATTGATGTTGTTAGCTTCAGTTCTTTTGTTGACAGCTCTAGATGAACACTGGAGAATTCATTCAGGTCTCGCAAAATATTTATTGTAGTCACAGGTTAAGAAGTACAGCGCTGGTCTCAAAATGACAGAGCTCCCAGAGGAAATCTGCAAAATGAGCCCCGAGTCCAGGATATGATCATCTTTTATACAGTGTCATCTTGACAGGCGTTCAGTGGGGTGACAATACGCAACCATCTCCCATTGGCCTTAATTTCTAACACGAATGGATCAAATGATACACAGATCTTCTAGACAAACCATCTATTGTTCACTAGTGCTCATTAAGAATATGATGTGTGTGTGTGTGTGTGTATGTTGCTTCTCGGCCTGCAGCTGTCCTTGAAGCAGAGCTGGTAACCACAAGTTTTTTTCCTGAGTTATCAGCTGGAGGCAACACAGTGCTCTCAGCTAACCTACTTACAGTACATCTTGAGGTGACATAATACAATGAGGCCTTTACTGGCCATAATATCTCTATAAAGTATATAACTATTTCTATAGGCTATAAGATATTAACATATTGGTCAAATTAAGTCAAATTACCACAATGTTTATAGATGTACATTGTCATAACCTTTTTATTATTTTACAGAAAACTACTATCATATATTTAAACATAAAGGAGTGTATTTTATGTATCTCTGTAACTGCATAAAAATCTACACTTTTCTGTATATCTTAATATTTACACTGTCTTGTTTTTAAGGTGTGCCAAAGTGTACTAATTGTACATTTCTTAAACATACAGTTTCATGTTTATCAATACTTTAATATAAAGTAATAAACAATAATTTCTACCTATGCCAACAAGTTGTAAACATTCAGTTATAGGTGTAAAATTATGTTTTCTGTTTTCCATGTATAAATATATAGAGAGAGAGTCATGTGACCCCCTTCCAGGTCCTCAGACAGACATTTTGAACTCCTACAACCCCTTCAAGGAGTCACTGTTTAAGAGTCCCTAGGAGCCTCTAGGACCCGGAGTCAGAGTGGTTCTGTTGGACTTACCATGTTCTGGATGAGATTCAGAGATTCTCCATTCAGACGACCAAAGTGCCTGACCCAATCACAGCAGAGGGCAGGGGTCAGGACACTGCAGAGGACGAAGAACAAGCCACTCCAGCTGGACATGATGATGGAGATGAAGATGATAATAATGGTGATGAGTGCGAGCTGTAGACTGAGCTGAATGAACATGCTGCTGAACTGAGTGCAGGACTTTTAATCCCAAACCAGAAAGAGAAAACGTGTAAAGAATGAAAGAGTAAAAGTCCCACAGTGTTTCTAATCTACCTTTACACCCACACATGACACACTTCACACAAAGACATACTGCACACACATACTTGTTCAAACTGTCTGAATGAATGATGAAACCTGATCTGTGTTTTCATCTAATTTAATTAATTTCAGCTGATGTTGGTTTATTTGAAATGTGTTTGCTGTAAAACCAGCAGAATGAGCCTTTAAAATGAAGCTTAGTGTTCAAACTGATTTAAATAAAGACGTCAAATCCAAAACATCACATACAGGCTATTTAGACTAAACTGAATATTTTGAATCAATTCATAAAACTTCACTTGAACTCTTTTTGTAATATTAATTTTAAAGTTGAGTTAATTGGTCACTGTGAAAGTCCCTTCACTTTCATTTCCCAAAGCGGTTTCAATAGCAAAATTTCAGGCTTCAGAATAAAAGTTCAGACTTGCTGTCGTCCCCAGAAGAAGGGTTGAGATTCAAAGAGTCTTCTGATTGGGCAATAATATAACTCTTTGTGTAAGAAATCAGTAAATTGATCACACCTGTGATGTTTCACACTACAGGTTCAACGAATGATTAAAAATAGTAGGCTTTTATTTTGAAGGCCGGATGTCTTTGCTTCCTGACAGCTGTATTTCACTTGATGTTTTCCGTTTTCATATGTCGTTTTCACTTTCTGGTCGTGTCGGGAACAGCCACCGATGATGTAATGCTTGATAGGTGATATTATTGATCTTCAGATGAAATAAAACTTTTTATGATGAGCAAGAGAAATTCATCATCATCAAAAAAAACAAACCAAAAAACCCCCAGGTGAATAGTGATCGATAGAAATCAGCATTTATATTTAATGTCTTAGGTAACACGTCCAGGGAGCAGGGAACTAAATGTGAAAGCTTTAAAATAGCACAGGTGTTAAGACAAGGAGAAAGTGAACTCTTTGTTTCGTCACTGTCATCATTCTCCCTTTTTTTTCTTGTTTAAAACAGAAAGCGATGTCACATCCAAAACTGTCACACAACGGAAGAGAATTAGGGCCACTGAAAAAAAAAATGTTTTAATTATTATTCTGAGAAAAGTCAGAATTCTGACTTTAATCTCAGAATTCTGCCTTTTTTAAAATCAGAATTCTGACTATATTCCACCGGAAAAAAATAGATAGATAAATTAAGGTCCAATATATTTTTATTATCATTATTATTCTATAGAAAAAAGTCTGCTTTAATCTCAGAATTCTGACTTTTTTCACAGAATTCTGAGATTAAACTCAGAACAATAAGAATAATAAAATATTTTGGACTTTATTTTATTTATTTTTTCAGTGGCCCTAATCCTCTTCCGTAGTCATCCAATAGATGTCAGATCAACTTTAAAAAATAGGCGAGTTCATTATTTGATACCCAGTCAGAGAAAGCTTTATTCATCTTCCTGAAGAGTTCATTTGCAAAAACAGATAACTCAGTTTTTTTTTATTTCAAATTGTTTAAAAAAAAAAGGTTAAATTACTATTTTTAGGTATTATCATTCAACTGAAGTTGGGTGGCTTTGACTAAGTAAAAATGACATTACTAATAGAGAGAGTAGAATAGAGTAGAGTAGAATGTACTTTATTAATCCCAAAGGAGGAAATTCAGGTGTCTGTCAGCTCATCTCCCATTGGCTAGAGTGTTATGAAGCCTATAATGGCTGCAGGGATGAATGATTTTCTGTATCTCAGAGAGATGAGCCGTCCACTGCCGCTGTTTCTCTGGTCCACAAAGAATTTGTGAAGTGGATGATCTGTGTAATTTAGAATGGCCTCCAGCTTCTTCTGTGTGCATCTCTCCACCACAGCCCCCAGTGAGTCCATCCTGGTTCCAATCACAGTGCCAGCTCTTTTCACTAGTTTGCCCAGTCGCCTCGCATCCCTTTGTAGAATAACACACTTGCCACCACAGACTGATAGAACATCTGCAGCATCTTACTGCAGATGTCTAAGGATCTGAGCCTGCTTAAGAAAAAGAGGCGACTCTGCCCCTTCCTGTAGAGTGCATCTGTGTTAAGGGATCAGTCCAACTTGTTGTCCAGGTTTGCACCTAGATATTCCTATTTATAATTAGAGGTATCTTGAAAAATGTAACTTTATTAATATATATATATATATATATATAAAAGTTTTTTGAAAATGTATAAAAACAGATTTATCTGTTTTTGCAAAATAACTCTTTATTTAAAGTAGACCACTATCAGTACTTATAAGATAAGATAAGATAAGATAAGATAAGATAAGATAAGATAAGATAAGATAAGATAAAAGAGTCCTTTACTCATCCCACAACGGGGAAATTTAAGTGTCATAGTAACAAAGTAGACAGTGCAAAAAGATAAAGCAAACAAGAGCCTATAAAATATCAATTATTAAAAAGTTATTACCAATTAAAATTAAAATTAAAATTAAAGAAGAAAAAAAAATAGTAATACTATCAAGAATACCGCAGATTAATACAATAAAATAAAATGTCGTTTATATAACTACCCTAAAAAAGAACACAAAATAAAAAGTAAAGAGAATATAAAAAATAAAGAGAATAATTTAAAAAGAAACTTCCTATCATAAAAACAGCTGTTTCGGTGAGGACCCTGTGATTGGTCTGATGAGGATGTCGTCACTCTTGGCTGTTCCTCATTGGTTAATCGGGTAGACCCGGAAGCGCGGTAAACTGAATGCTCTGTAGATGCAGTGCGGTGGAGACTGGAAGCTGAATGTCAGTTCTCTGCTGCCCTGTGGAGTCAAATGGAGACAACGGAGCCTCGAAAAACGAAGGTTGACATACGGAGGAGCGTGAAACAACAACAACTACAACAACAACAAGAACAACAACAACTTAAAACTCGATAAACGACGTTCAAAAAAATCAACTCAAGCGCTGTATCCCTGTAAGGTTAGTGGAAGTAAAAAGTTGTTTACACGAAGATACTCTGTCAGTGCTGCTCACGTGTTGCTGTTAAACCAACTTTAATGATTAATATTGTTCAAAGTAACCGCATTATGTTTGAATATTAATGTTACTTCATGAATAGACACATTTATCAGGTAACTTTCTCATCTGTGTGTGTGTAGGTGTGATGGAGGTGGACATCCTGGAGTTTCAGATTCCTATGGAGAACAACAAGACTCTGTTTGTGTGGGACATCCAGCCCTCTCACTCTGAGGCTCAGATCTTTGTGAGTCTACCGAGGTTCAGATCTGCATTAATCTGGTTTTAGTATCAAAAAAGCTGACATGTTTATCAATGTTTTGATATGTATTCAGGGAGATATGGGTCCCAGAGTCTGTACAGGGAAGAAAATGCTCTGTCAAAACCAGAACTAAGGACATATGTGCAGATCAAGCATAATTTCATCTTGTTTATCTAGAAGTCAAAGATCTTTGGTTGCAGAGTTAGGATTGAGGTTGGTCAATTCAAAAATATCCCAGAAGAAAAGTGACTCTGAGTTGTGTGATTTCACTGAAACAAAGTCCTATTTTCTTTTACACTGTACAAACTATGATGACCTCAGAGAGATATTATATCATGAAGTTACCTGTAAAAAGTCTGAAACATTGTGGTGGACAGATGTGCAAAATCTAGAATGGTTGCAATGGTTGAAACAGCTCAAGTTCCTGGTCCACTTCACGGCAACTTCCTGAAGGCCAGACGTGGTGATAACATCAACTGCCTCAAAGCAAGTGCTCCTGATAGAACTGACAGTGCCCTGGGAGGACCGTATCGAGGAGGCAAATGAACTGAAGTTGGCCAAGTACCAGAAGCTGGTGGAGCAGTGTAGGAGAGAGGGATGGGAGACTCGCTGTGAGCCCATTGAAGTGGGGTGCAGAGGATTTTCTGGTCGGTCACTGTGTAGGGTCTACACACCACTTGGGATCACTGGGGCTGCCAAGAGAAAGCCATCAAGCGATCATCATCAGCGGGGAGGGCCTCCAGATGGCTGTGGCTCAGGAGGAGTGAGCCGTGGGCAAGTGCTCCTGGGACACAAGGCAGGGTCACATCAACCCAGGCTTCCCAGAGAGGATGTATGATGTTGTGAGACCCGAAACACCCGATGATCTGAGGAACATCACTGGTGATGTGTCCCAGCGCATCTGAGGATGTATCTTTGACGCAAAATCCTTAACTATAACCAATGACATCCTGTGCCCGGCTCTCTATCAGTGTGTGTTTCTGTGTGTTTTTCCTCAGGAAGGGTTACACCGTGTGTTCTCGTCCTTCGGCCCTCTGTACCTGTTGAAGGTGTGTCCTAACGCCCCACTCAGCTCACCCGGGTTCTACGCCCTCATCAAGTTCTACTCTGCCACTCAGGCCTCAAAGGCGCAACGGCGGACTGACGGACGCTTGCTGTTCCAGAGCTCTCCACTCAAGGTCTTCACCACAATCAATTTCAATCAGATGTTTATAATCTGCTCATTTTTTTTTCAGTTTGTGGCTGTGTGGCCCAGTTTTGGAAAGGCCCTGTGTGTGCTTACAGGAGATGAGTGTAGTTTGTGTTGTTGAGCAGAAGGTGGCAGCGTTGTTCAACATGAGGCTCACAGATCAATCTGGAGGACAACGGAGGATTAGAGTTTAGTGAAACAATTAATAAGAACAACTCACAGGAATGTTTATCTTTTTTTTCAGAATTATTCTCTTTAGAATTATTTTACTTGTAACAACAAAACCATGAAATATTAATTAAGTGGAGAAATTTATTATTCTTTTCTCCTTTTTTCTTTTATATCAGTTAAGGTTGTCAACATAAGCTCTTAATGTGACAAGAGATTACTTGCTGTTATCTTTAATTGTGTGTATCAGTGTGATACATTTTTAAAAATTAAGTTTAAATGTGATTTTCGATGAAGGTTTTAGTGATTTTTTTTTAATGCACAAACTCTAAATGTGTCATCTGCAGGTTAAAAATCATCATGTCTGCAGCTTTGTTTTGTCAGGAATAAATATTTATTTAAAAAAAAAATTGCATTGATATCAGGACATGCCATTGCTATAGTAACCAGTAGATCACCTGTGTGTGTTCAGGTGAGGCTGAGCTCCAAACAGACGCCTTACTTCCTGTCTGACAGCAGTCGACCTCTGAGCCACGCCCGCTGCGTTGACCTGGCCAACCACTGCCTGGGGTTCAATGGCTGGACCTCTGACATCATCACAGTGAGAAACACACACACACACATATACACACACTCTATCCATCTATACCTTTAGACACAGGTAAGCAAGTGTCTGTGTTTGACCCTCCAGCTGAAGGAGCTCACAGACGAAGAAGCAGGTGAGGAGGAGCAGAAGCGTCAGGAGGAGGAGGAAGGCAGAGAGAGGACGCTGAGGTTCGGCTGTTTGCTGCAGCTCTCCTTCCCTCAGCACGGACAGACGACCAGAGCAGCAGCTGTGGTGGAGGACAGCTTCACCTGCACAGGTGAGGAGGACTGCTCCACCTCCACATACATACAGATTAGAATAGAAGAGAATGATGGGGACTAAAGAAATCCACAATGTCTCTAGTTGGTTTAGGTTTTTCTCAGAAGCTCCTCATGTTTATTTTAGTCCCTCCAGGATTCATATGTGTTTCTTGGGGTTTGTTGTGGCCTCATGTACATTATTTCCTGGTTGCTTTTAATAACACGTCATGTTCTGGTAAACAGACAAGGCCTCAGAGCATGGCTAAGAAAGATAGTGAACCCCAACAGATTTCAGAAATACTTGATAAGCCTTGAAAGACAACATGTTGGATTTAAGACTCAGTCTTACCCCACCTTAATCCATCATGAGCATTGCACCTCGCAGTATTTAGCTAGTTACAGCGGCAAGGACAAACTTCCTTTAACAGGCAGAAACATCGAACAGAACCAGACTCATGTTAGATTAGACTGCCTTCTGCCTTGACCGAGTTGGGGTTGGAAAGAGGGATAGAGGAGGATGTTGTTTGGCTAAATAAACCCTATAGTTCAGATTTGTATACATATATGCATGTTTGTGTCAACATATGTATAATGTGTGTGCATGTGTGCGTGTGCATGTGTGTAGGTCCAGATGTTCTCCTACAGAGACGTTGTAAACTACAGAGGCAGGTCAGAGAGAGAGCTCTAGTTCAGGCCTTCTCTACAGTACTACTCATACTACTGGGTGAGACCACTACAAATACTATTACTATCACTGCTATTACTACTGCTATTACTACTACTATTACTACTGCTATTACTACTGCTATTACTACTGCTATTACTACTGTTATTACTACTGTTATTACTACTACTGTTACTACTACTGTTACTACTGTTATTACTACTGCTATTACTACTGTTATTACTACTACTGTTACTACTGCTATTACTACTGCTATTACTACTACTGTTACTACTGCTATTACTACTGTTCTTACTACTGCTATTACTACTGTTATTACTACTGCTATTACTACTGTTATTACTACTGCTGTTACTACTGCTATTACTACTGCTATTACTACTGCTATTACTACTGCTATTACTACTGCTATTACTACTACTGTCACTACTGCTATTACTACTGCTATTACTACTGTTATTACTACTACTATTACTACTGTTATTACTATTGTTACTGGTATGACTATGACATTCACCATGACTTCCACAACTACTACTGCTTGTAATTATTTTTTCTTCAAAAACTATTTATATTTAGACTACTACCATTATAGCTTCTACTACTGCTGCTATTACTACTACAGCTACTACTACACATATACACTACCAGTCAAAAGTTTGGAAACACCTTCTCATTCAAGGGTTTGTATTTATTTTAATTATTTGAAACACTGTAGATTAATCAAAACTATGAAAGAACATATATGGAATTATTTAATGAAAACAAAAGTGTTAAACAAAGCAGAATATGTTTTATATTTTAGATTCTGTAAAGTAGCCCCCTTTTTCCTTCATGACAGCTTTGCACACTCTTGGTATTCTCTCAGTCTGCTTCATGAAGTGGTCTCCTGGAATGGTTTCTAATTAACATGAGCCTTGTCAAGAGTTCATTTGTAGAATGACTTGCCTTCTTAATGTGTTTGAGACCATCAGTTGTGTTGTTCAGAGGTAGGGTTAGTACACAATAGATAGCCCTATTTGACTACTGTTGTAATCCAGATTATGGTAAAACCAGATTATTTCATAGTTTTGATGTCTTCAGTATTAATCTACAATGTTGAAAATAATTACAATAAATAAAAAACATTGAATGAGAAGGTGTTTCCAAACTTTTGAGTGGTTTGACTGGTCCTCACTCAGGTGTGTCTGCACAGGTAACGGTAAAGTGATGGTGGAGGTGAAGCAGACCTCAGATCAGCTGATACCAGAGGAGACTGAAGAGATCCTGCAGGTAAACACACCCGTTCACCCATCACAGCAGCACACTGTGTTCATGTTCTCTGTCAGTAACACCTTTGTTCCTCCTCAGGTGAACAAGTTTGATCCTCAAGTAGATGAGGAGGAGGATGAAGAGTGGGACCTGACTGTATCATAGAAACCCAAAGTGGTGCATTATGGGAAACGCTGTGTGTTAAAGTTTTATTTATTCAATAAATGTATTATAAATACCACTGGTAATTGTCAGCATCTATGTTTTCACTTAATGATTTAAACTGCACTCTGATTGGTTGTTTCTACTCAGACAATTACTGATTAATCCAAGATGGAGGATAAAAACATCAGAATAGGTTTTTTGCAAATAAAGTATCTGAAAAACAGACGACAAGAGGGGAAAAATAATCCAAGCTAGAACACAGTCATCTAAATCAGCTGTATATATTCAAGTTAGACCTCAAGTTTGAAATAATTCAGGGCGTGTCCGCTTTCAAAATAACTCAGTGGAAACTCAGCAGAGACGTCTGAGGCTGAGAAATAAAGCCAAAGCTGGAGTGCCCAAAACTGTAGTTCCTCAAGTGTCCACTGGAGGCTGGCTCCATAAACTGAGTCAACCTCCATAAAGCCCCATGTTAAAATGTCCAACTATATAACAGACAGAAATGCCCAAAGGATAAAGGTATGAGGTACAGGGGGAAAAAAAACCCAAACAACCTGTGAACTTGTTTTAACTTCTTAACTTCTTAGCTTCAAAGGAGGGCTTAAAGCGAGACACACCTGTTAGCATTACATAAGTGGAGGTTGAAAATAAGCAGTCCAAAAGGCTGAGGGAAACTGTCATTGTCCATGTTTCAGACATGCTTCATCAGTTTTTCAAATTTGTCCTTCACCATTTTCACCCCAGCTGGAGATGCATCCAGGCTCCCTGCGACCATCATGTAGCCCTGCACACATCCAACAACACGATACAAACTCACCAACAGGGCATTCATTTTAGCATACAACAAAATAAAGAGTCACATTAGGTTATAAATGGAGTGTTGCAAAGACTACAGCTTTAATTTTCAGTGGGAACAAACTCGCATCATAATGGTCGATCTTGACCCGAGAGAAATCATCTAATGTTGGCAGAGGAATCTTTACACCTGAAGAACACATGAACACACACACACACACACACACACACACACACACACACACACACACACACACACATACATGAAACACAGACACACACAATGTCAGGTTAGACCCTTTTAACTCAGTTGAATGACACAGACTGCACCTCTTTGCATAGATCGCTGCCTTTCCATGCAAGTATCCTGGGCTCAAATCTCTGACATGGACTGCCCATGGGACATGGAATTGAAACACTGTTATAATAACTGTGTTTTTGAAGTACGATATAGAAATGGTGAAGTGAAAATAGTTGCAAAAGTTGATGAAAGTAGTCCAGTGTTACAATGGATAGAGCATCTGCCTTTCACTCTGATGTTGTAGGTTCAAATCCCACTGACACCACCTTATACAGGGAGTGTGGTTTTCGTCCTGCACTTTTATCATTTTGAGATTAAAGTCAAAATTCTTGCATTAAAGTCAAAATTCTGAGATTTAAATCAGAATTCTGAGATTTGAATCAGAATTCTGAGATTAAAGCCAGAATTTTGAGATTAAAGTTAGAATTAAGAGATTAAAGTCAGAATTAAGAGATTAAAGTCAGAATTTCAGAAAAAAAAACCTTCAAAATTCTGAGAAAAATCTAAGAATAATCATAATAATAATAAAAAAATATTTGCCCTTTGTTTTTGTTTTTAAGTGGCCCTAATCCTCTTCCTTACAACAGGGAGGAAATAATCTATCCATCTGTGTTCTTCTATTTCTGTCTGAGCGGTTGTTTCGGCGATCATCTCGTACTGTCTGAGATATCCCACAATCCTTTGCTCTTCAAAATACTTGCCAGTCATTGTCGGAGCGATCATATTGGAAGTACACTGAGGTGACTCTGCAGGTTTAAAACAATACTCAGAGCTGCCTGAGGTTTGTGTTTGTCCTCACACAGAGCTGTTTGTCTTTTAGACATCATGAAAGAAACAGCGGCCAAGCGGCGGGACAAAGCGGGAGGCCGGGACTCCAAAGCGGAGAAGCCGAAGCAGTCGGGCCCGGAGCCGCAGGACGTGGAGATGCCGGAGGAGGACGCTGCCAACACGGCCAAGCTGCCCAAAGAGCTGGATAGCCTGACGCTTGACGGTACTAGATACACTTCCATTCACCTTTAAAACCTCCAGGAGAGTCTGGTAGAGGAGTGGGTCCACAGTTAGTCCGATTCTCTTGAGAAAACACTCAGGCATCGGTTGTTAGCATGTTAGCATAGTCGGCTAACCAACGCTGTGATGAAGCTAACTGTCAAACAGTCGATGATCTCTGATGAAGTCAGGTCTCTTACAAAGTTAACAAGAACATCTCCTACTACCAAAACAGTCACACCACATCAGACAAGGTCTAGGTCCAAAACCTCTATAAGCGTACCCTCTGTACTACATTCATAACAAGATTCCTAAAACCAAAACTTTCTCATTCTGTTAGTCTGTCCCCCTTTTCAGAGGTGTCTGAAGTATTCACATTCATTACTCAAGTAGAAGTAGAGATACTAGGGTTTAAAAAGACTTCTGTAGAAGTTGAAGTATCAGCTCAAGCTTTTTACTCAAGTAGAAGTGTAAAAGTGTTGGTTTCAATACTACTTAAAGTATCAAAGTAAAAGTAATGTAACAGGGAAAAATGGAATTAAGGACAAAAGCTTAGGCTGCGCCACAGGGGGCTATAGTGCATTACCCCAGCTCCCTAAAAAACCACTTTTCTAAAGTCCATAATGACTATAACGTTATATTAATATGTTAATGTTGAAATATTTGGGCTGTTTCAGCCACATGTATGCCCATTGAAAATGAAGGCATTTTTACGGTGGCCCTGAAGTGCAAATCACAACCACAAATCAGTAAACACTACGGCAATTTTGAAAACACAATGACAAATTAGAAAACACTACGACAAATCAGAAAATGCAACGACAATGCAGAAAACACTCCGGTAAATCAGAGAACATTATATCAATTTAGAAGACACTTAATCAATTTAGAAAACACAACAACAATTCAGAAAACACAACAACAATTCAGAAAACACAACGACAAATCAGAACACAAATCAGAAAGCACTACAACAGTTTAGAGAACACAACAACAATTTAGAAAACACAACAACAATTTAGAAAACACTACGACAATTCAGAAAACACGACAATTTAGAAAACGCAACAACAATTTACAAAACACAACGGCAATTTAGAAAACAACAACAATTTAGAAAACACAACAACAATTTAGAAAACACAACAATTTAGAAAATACAACAACAATTTAGAAAACACAACGGCAATTTAGAAAACACAACAACAATTTAGAAAACACAACAACAATTTAGAAAATACAACAATTTAGAAAATACAACAACAATTTAGAAAACACAACAACAATTTAGAAAACACAACAACAATTTAGAAAATACAACAACAATTTAGAAAACACAACGGCAATTTAGAAAACACAACAACAATTTAGAAAATACAACAACAATTTAGAAAACACGACAATTTAGAAAACACAACAACAATTTAGAAAACACAACGACAATTTAGAAAACACAACGGCAATTTAGAAAACACAACAACAATTTAGAAAACACAACGACAATTTAGAAAACACAACGGCAATTTAGAAAACACAACGACAATTTAGAAAACACAACGACAATTTAGAAAACACAACAACAATTTAGAAAACACAACGACAATTTAGAAAACACAACAACAATTTAGAAAACAAACAACAATTTAGAATGCACTGCAACAGTTTAGAAAACACAACAACAATTTAGAAAACACGACAATTTAGAAAACACAACGGCAATTTAGAAAACACAACAACAATTTAGAAAACACAACGACAATTTAGAAAACACAACAACAATTTAGAAAACACAACGACAATTTAGAAAACACAACAACAATTTAGAAAACACAACGACAATTTAGAAAACACAACGGCAATTTAGAAAACACAACAACAATTTAGAAAACACAACGACAATTTAGAAAACACAACAACAATTTAGAAAACACAACAACAATTTAGAAAACACAACAACAATTTAGAAAACACGACAATTTAGAAAACAAACAACAATTTAGAATGCACTGCAACAGTTTAGAAAACACAACAACAATTTAGAAAACACAACGACAATTTAGAAAACACAACAACAATTTAGAAAACACAACAACAATTTAGAAAACACAACAACAATTTGGAATGCACTGCAACAGTTTAGAAAACACAACAACAATTGAGAAAACACAACGACAATTTAGAAAACACTGACAATTGAGAAAACACAACGGCAATTCAGAAAACACTACAACAAATCAGAAAACACTACAACTGTTAAGAAAACACTACGACAGTTTAGAAAACACTTACAATTTAGAAAACAGGCTTTTTACTCCAGTAAAGGTGTAAAGTATTGGTTTCAATACTACTTAAAGTATAAAAGTAAAAGTAATGGGAGGGGGAAAAATGTCATGAAGGACAAAAGCTTAGGCTGCACCACAGGGGCCTATAGTGCATTACCCCACCTCCCAGAAAAAAAACACTTTTCTAAAGGCCATAATGACTATAACGTTGTGTATATATATATATATATAGCATCTGTTTCATCCGCATTTATGCCCATTGAAAATGAAGGCATTTTTATGATGGCCCTGAAGTGCAAATCACAACCGCAAATCAGAAAACACTACGACATATCAAATTGCCGTTGATCATTTTTAGTCTGCATTTTTTGCACCATCTTATAATAATAATGCAGCCTGTTCTCCTGCATTTGAAGAGAGATGTAACATCTTTCTCTCTCGTTCTCTCTCTGATCAGGAAATATATACATAGATGGTACTTGTGTGCACATGTGAGAGACACAGAGCACGTGCTGGTGCGACACTAGTTTATGAATCTTGGATTGTAGAGATGCGAGAGTGGTTGGCCAGTACACAGGTATCGTCTGCATGGGAAACACTGTCCTCAGAGGAAAATGATTAAAAAAGCCAGGAAGATGTCCAGTGTTCATGATAGTTCTGTTTTTTTATGTTCTCCTTCTGTTACTTATTTTTTGATCTGTTTTATCCTTCTTCTCCTCCACCTCCTCCTCTTCCTCAGACATTAAGGAGCACGTGAAGCAGATCGAGAAGGCAGTGTCGGGGAAGGAGCCTCGCTTCGTGCTGCGCGCTCTCCGTGCGTTGCCATCCACCAGCCGTCGCCTGAACACCAATGTGCTGCACAAAACAATTCATGGCTTCTTCACCAACAACACCACCACCAGAGACTTCTTGCTCGGCTACTTGGAGGAGGTGAGGATCGTCTCCTCGTCCGTGATTCATTTAGTGTTGATTGCGACAATCGAAGCCAAAGCGAAAGTGTTAAGAACTGCAGTTTCTCGAGGGGTCCGCTTGTGGCTGGCTCCAGGAGTACAGGAAAACCCACATACACACCCATTCAAAAAGACCTAACAGTTTGTCATTTAAAACATGAATCACAGCAGCTGCTGTTCAGTGTAACAAAAAGACAAAAACAAAGACAAACAATGAAGCTGTCATCAGATCATGTTTGCAGGTTTTTAGATTTGGGGTTTTGCGTGACCTCTCTGCGTGACCTCTTTCCAATTTAAACTATTTTTCCCCCTCATAAGAGACTTTAATTTCTTCGAGTTGTTCAGAGTTTAACATCTGTGTGTCTCTCTGTCTCTCAGCCGATGGAGATGGCGGAAGGTGATGTCCAGTTTCGTCCACGGACAGGTAAAGCTGCGTCAGCTCCTCTGCTGCCTGAAGTTGAGGCTTACCTGCAGCTGCTGCTGGTGGTTTACCTGACCAACAACAAGAGATACACCGAGGTCGGTCTACCTGTCTTCTGTCTTTTACATTAGAAGTGTTTTGTGTCTTTAAGCTTACCGTGATCCTCCCTCACACTGAACATACATTTCAAACTCTGTTATAACTTGGACACACCTGTGGAATGGTCCAATCAGGAGTAATCATCCGAATAGAGAGTCCTGTTGTTATCTCAAGCATGCATAGTCTCCAACTCTGACAGTATAAGAGGTTCAAGATGCATCTTGGTGAATGTGTTGGTTTAATTTCAGTCTGCTTGAACAGAGGAATCAATGTGTTTTATAATTAGCAGTGTTTATATAGTTCATAATGAGAGGGGATCAAATATTAAAGAGCAGAGGGGTGAAGATATGTGGATTGAATTTATCATGTCAATCTGAAGAAATTCTTAAAGGTGACATTTTGTGCAAAATCGACTTTTTAATGGTTCTCTACCTGAAATATGTGTCCCTGTCTACAGACCCCCCGAAAATGAAAAGAATCCATTCTGCCCCTGTTCTGATTTCTCCACCTTTCTGTAAATGTGTGCTGAAACCAGCTGTTTCAGTTTTCAGTGTTTTTCATACGTCACAACGCCATCCGGTCTGTAACAGGAAGTCAGAGCTCAGAGCTTGTTCAGCCCATAGACTGTATAAAATACAACTCAACCCCTCCTCCGTTTTTCATTCCCTGCACACATGTGTGCTAACAAGGAGCTTAGGAGGGAGGCATGCTAGTTGTAGGCTGTCTTAATAAACACAAAGGTCGGTTTTACTCCCCACGTCTGCAGATTTGAAGATCTAGTGGATGATTTTGATTTGTCATGGATAAGTGCTAGCGCTAGTTAGCATTGCCACATAGCTACATGTTTGTAGCTGTGTACCAAGACACACGTCGACATACTGACAAATAAAACAACAAGAAACAAAAAATCTGTGACCAATGGTTCAGAAAGGTCCTGCTGCAGGCGCCTCTCCGTCAGGATCAGATTCTGGATCAGATTCAGAGGGTTGAAGTAACGCAGGTCTGTGAGCAGCCGTGTATATTCAGCCAACATGTAAACATTAGATCAACGTGCTGGACAGCCGAGGCCACATCCACTTCCTGAGGGGGCGTGGTCAGAGAACTCATTCTCATTTAAAGGCACAGACACAGAAAACAGAGTGTTCTGAGCAGGGCTGAAAAAGAGGGGTTTACAGGCAGACCAAAATCTGATTTCAAAGTGTTTTTTTGAGCAATAAACTGTAAAGACATGTTTTGGGGACCTCTTAGACCAATATATTTTGATGAAAAACAGCATAATATGTCACCTTTAAGTCAGAACCACAAAACACAAACCAACATTTCTGATATTGATGATGATGATGATGATGATGATGATGATGATGATGGCAACCACTGGTGTTGTGTGTGTTTCAGGCTCAGAAGGTTTCAGACGACCTGCTGCAGAAGATCGGCTCCAAGAACCGCAGAGCTCTGGATCTGGTCGCTGCCAAGTGTTACTACTATCACGCTCGAGTGTACGAGTTCCT
This sequence comes from Notolabrus celidotus, assembly GCF_009762535.1. NCBI lineage: Eukaryota > Metazoa > Chordata > Actinopteri > Labriformes > Labridae > Notolabrus > Notolabrus celidotus. The sequence goes on from NC_048291.1 coordinate 5,617,379, forward strand.
CAACCAGTTCGACACCATGCGCAGGTACACAACAAGCGGCAACCTCCGGTCTGAAAATATGAGTCCAAGAAACCACATACACACCAATTCCAAAAAGCCGATCTTTACAGCAGAAATAAACATGTTTACAGCCTGGGACAAAAAATGAGCGTAGTCTGGATAGCTCATTTCTCGATCGGCACACACTGTACGAGGGAGGAAATATTTTCTAACGCAGCAATTTCAAAGATATTGAGATTACAAGTCTTCCAATGAGAGGCACAGCTGACTTGATTGACAGGCGGGAACATTGTAGCTATTGGCTAGGAGGCTCAAAGCCCGCCTCTTTACGTCACAATCACTCGACAGCAGCAATATGGCTGCCGCCGACGATAGGCTTCGAAACAGCGCTTCAGAAACAGATGGGTGACGTCACAGAAACTATGTCCATATTTATACAGTCTATGGTACACACACACACACACACACACACACACACACAATCACACCCCAAGGCTTGCTGCTTACAAGAAGACGTGTATCAAAGTGTTTTTAGCATTTGGTCATTTCAGCCGTTGATGTGAGGAGTTGCTGGAATATACACATATTTAGTCTCATTTGCATATTCGACCTACATTTTTAAACTCGAGGGAAATATTTGAGTGATGCTCTCTCAGCGTTTAGATTCTCCAAACTCCATTTCCTGACAAATCCTTTTCCAAAGTCCTGCACCATGATGTAGTTATCCTTCCAGCCTGCATGTCATTGAAGTGAGTCTGGAGGACAGTCAAATTTGTAGTGCTGTAGTGAGCCAGATGTCAGCTGACATGACTGACCTATGAACAGTGAAGCTGGGACTCAGCTGAGATGTTTGGACACCTCTCCCACCGCTGAAACAGAATGTTGTTAGTTGGTGTTCATTGCAGTAATCCTGGTACTGAACCTGGTTAAGAGGTCATCAAACTGGTCACTGGTTGGCCTCAAGAAGCTGGAAGCTGCTGGAAATGTCATCCAGACACAGATAGTGGAAACAGAGGGACATTAATCCTCTCGGTGGTGTCTGGAGCGTATATCCTCATCATGAATTAAAGGAAAGCTTCCTCCTCCTCTTGTCTGATTTGAACAATGCGAAATGACACCAAACCTCTGCGGCTATGTTCGTAAAGTTCCCTCCTTTTCTCTCCTCAGTTTCCTCCACACTCGTCTGCGTACAGCGACTCTGCGTCACGATGCTGACGGTCAGGCGGTCCTCCTGAACCTGCTTCTCAGGAACTACCTGCACTTCAACCTGTACGACCAGGCTGAGAAACTCGTGTCCAAGTCTGTGTTCCCCGAACTCGCCAACAACAATGAGTGGGCCCGATACCTTTACTACACGGGTGAGTCTGTTGCTTCTATGACACAGAAGATATCCTGTCTGCTGATGTGTGTGTTTACCTGTGTGTGTGTGTGTGTGTTTGCTGTGGCCCTGCAGGTCGTATTAAGGCCATCCAGTTGGAGTACACTGAGGCTCGCAGGACTCTAACCAACGCTCTGAGGAAAGCTCCACAACACACTGCTGTGGGCTTCAAACAGACGGTCCGTCACACACATGTTCACTCTGAATGTACACCAAACTTGATACCTGCTCATTGAATACATATTGAGATTATGACGCAGTGTAACACAAGGTGCATTTCGATCAAGAGTTCCGCGGTCTTTTAGCCCCCAGATTTACTTCCCCTGGAAGTAAAAGGTTCCTGTGCCCCCATCGTTGTCTGCGTTTTGACCGCAGGCTGAAGTCCCTGGTAGATTGTGTAAATCAGGCCAGTGACGTATGGAGAAATAAAAACTAAATGCACTACACCACCAGACCAGTAGAGGGCAGTAAAACAAAGACGAAGGCCATTCATTACAGATGACACCATAGAAGTAGACAGACAGGCAGGTATCATTATTAGCAACATAACAGTTAGCCTGTTAGCATGGAAGAGACTCAGCTGTCGCTGTTTTAGATGGTGCTATATTTCATCACAGATGGATTCACTGAATCAACACGTGAGAGGAGATAAGCGCGAGTAGCAAAGACGTTTCAACACGGCTTTAAAATCCTTTTGAACTCAAAAAGCCGTGGCAGAGATCGTCCGGTGTTTTGGTTTAAACCGTAACCCTGTTAACTGGAGACTCTCAGCCGGATGCATCCCTCATAAACGTCTTTAGACGATCATTAAATCTGTGATGAGGATATTTTGAAATCTTAATAAAAGCTAAACTAGTTTGCATTCCCAGGAACTCCCTCTGTGTTTCAACAGCTGTGGAAACTCCACAAACACTGACACGTTCAGCTGAAGGTCTCCAGTTTACAGGGTCACTTTTAAAACCATAACACCGGGAGGAGAGACGCATTCACAGTGGGCTGAGAGAAGACTACTGTTACAAGCTGCTAAATCAAGAGAATCACAGCTTCTTCTTTTGAAAAGTACACACACATACAAAAAAGATAGAACAAATAAAAACTAATGAAAGAAGAGAAATCAAGTGAATCACAGATGTGTGTGATGTTATTATGTACGGAGGGCGGAATAAAAACACTGCAGTTAATCTACCAATTAGACACATTCAGCATTGCAGGCCCTGCCCCCTGAAAGTCCCGGACCTTTGAAAAGTACTACCCCTCAAGCAGTGGCTTTTTAGTGGGGAGATTAACTACCCCTGAACTAAATTTAGACCCTGGTTCATCCGGTCAAAACGCACGTAGTTCAGGGGTAGATTTCCTGCGGTTGAAAAACGCCTATACAGAATGTGTGCACACTGTTTGCACACGTAATGTCACACGTTGTGTTCTGACTGTTGCGTTCTCTTTGAATACTGTTTACATACTCTACACTCTTTTATACGCTTTTGCACATTATTTACAAGCTGTTCACAAAAGTCCACACATTTCTATAGGTTGATACACTGCACTGACTGCATACACACATTTTTATGAATGATTTGATCCATACGTATTTTTAAAAGTCGCTAACAGGTGTGTACTACGTTTGGTCTGTCTTCAGGTTCACAAGCTGCTGATCGTGGTGGAGCTGTTGTTGGGAGAGATTCCTGACAGACTTCAGTTCAGACAGCCGTCACTCAAGAGATCACTAATGCCCTATTTCCTGCTCACACAGGGTCAGTGCACACACACACACACACACACACACACAGACACAGACACACAAACTTAGATTTTTGCATTGCTTTGCAGTGCGTCACACAGAATGATCAACCTGCAGATTTTGTCTCTAAATTGACATTTTTTGATTAAAAAAGTAAAAGTGCTCATTGGTGTTTTAAGCTAAATGTTTTAAGTCAAATGAGTCAGGAGATGTATCATAACTCAGCACACATAATCATAATAATGGTTTCAATAATTAAGTTTATTTTTAAAGGTTAGATGGACATTAAATCAAAATCTAAACCACCTCTTGGTACCCTTGGCTTGTTGGCACCTGGTCACCCTACATGTATCCCTAAATTGTGTTGAAGACCTTAATCTTTCTTTGAATGTCTGAAGAAACTAAACTCAGTTTGTGTGTCTTTGTTTGTGTGTAGCTGTGAGAACAGGTAACCTTGCTAAGTTCAACCAGGTGTTGGAGCAGTTTGGGGAGAAATTTCAGACAGACGGGACATACACGCTCATCATCCGCCTGAGACACAACGTCATTAAGACCGGTAAGCCAATCACAGCCCACCACACTTCTGACACCTTGCCTGGTATCATCTGAGTGGTGTGTGTTTGATCCTGATTTTGATTGATCTGTGTGTGTGTGTCTGTGCAGGTGTCCGTATGATCAGCCTGTCGTACTCTCGAATCTCTCTGGCCGACATCGCTACGAAGCTGCAGCTCGACAGCCCAGAGGACGCAGAGTTCATTGTTGCCAAGGTAAACAGGAAGTACTTAAACTCATCCTTTTGCATTATAAAGATGGAGTCTTTGTTCCTCTGTCGTGACACCAGATCAGGATCCAGACTTCAATCAGTGTCACAGGTGAGTCAGAAGCCTGTGATATAACCTGTGTGTGTCTGTGTGTCCATCAGGCAATCCGTGACGGAGTGATCGAGGCGAGCATCAACCACGAGAAAGGTTTTGTCCAATCAAAAGAGATGATGGACATTTACGGCACCAGAGAGCCTCAGCTGGCTTTCCACCAGAGAATCTCCTTCTGCCTCGACATCCACAACATGTCTGTCAAGGTAACAAACACACACCTGAGACGTCCGGAACCAGGGGCAGGACTGGTAATCTGGCAAACTAGAAATGTTCACAATGTCAATGTTGTGTGTCTTTTTTCTTTTTTTTTTATGGAGCAAAAAAGCTTTTAATGAGTCATGACCGACCACAAAAACAGGAGCAGTGGCCCATTGGTTCATATTGACAGTTTGCAATCACATCTCTTAAAGGGGCGGCTACATCCCTTCCCCATCCTTCATTTTTCCTCTCACTCTGCTTGGATTATGAAAACTTTAACAGCCAAGTTCCACCAGATCCGTGTCTGATCTGTCCCCGATCCGTCATGGCATCAGATCTGATAAATTTCTAGTCTAGTCAATGTGTTAACTTCCACTGGATCCGCTCCGTTGCATTCTGGCTGCATCTCTGATCCTCAGACCACTCCGGATCAGATACACAAGACTTCTATTTTTGCTGGATGCTGGAGCAAGACATATAAAATTAAACATCTGATTAATTATCAGAATAAAACACTCTGTGTTATCACCAGATCGTATTTCATTTAACTACAACAACAAACCGTCATGATGAGCGGAGCCAGGCCTGGAGTCAACAGGTCAGAGGTTTTCAGAGGACCAGAAAGACATCATGGAGGAGGAGAGGAGGAGGAGGAGAATCCTTGGTTCAGTAATTACCGTGGGGAAAACCTCGCTCACATGACTCCAGCTGTCTGGCGGTCCTGCTCCGTGCTGCATTCTGAAAACGCAACATGTGGGTGTTGACGGACTAGAGAGCACGGAGCTGGACTGCAGTGGATCGTAGATGGACCGCACAAGGATCTTGTGGAAGACTGGTGTGAGAATTATTCCGTCAGTGTGTCGCAGCCCATCAGATGAAAGGACAGGAGATCAAGAGAATTTGTTCAAAGACTAAATGACTTAGTGGTGAAGGAGTGCATCATAAAGTAGAATTATTCTGTGTGTTTATTAAAGACATGAAGTTTCAGTTTATCTCAGGAAAAATAACTCTGAGTTCTGTGTCTCTCCTGCAGGCCATGAGGTTTCCCCCCAAAGCTTACAACAAAGACCTGGAGTCAGCAGAGGTAAAACACACACACACACACACACACACACACACACACACACACACACACACACACACACACACACACACACCCCTGTAACATACTTCAGCTCTATAAATATATTCCCTATGAGTCCTGACATGTTGTTGTTTTTGTGTTCGCGGTGCGTTCAGGAACGTCGGGAAAGAGAGCAGCAGGATCTGGAGTTCGCTAAAGAAATGGCTGAAGATGATGATGACAGTTTCCCATGAGCCTCTCTGCTGACTTCTACGCAGACAGGAATTATATATACTGTGTGTGTCGGCACGCTGATGTTAGTAAAACAGATATTACCCACAATCCCCTTCTTCCCCCCCGCTTCTCTCTCTCTCTGCTGTGTATTCCTGCTCTGACCTCTGCTGTTTGTTGTTTCTCTCACTCAAATAAAACACACGTTGGTTTTGTTTAGACGCTTGTCCTTGTGGTTCTCTGGGTAATGTAGTCTGTTCTGTTTCACTTTGCACTAAACTTTTCATAAATGTATTCTAGAATACTGGTCTCTGACCAGTGGCAAATGAAATGGTAGCACAGCTTTCACACTCTATTAAACACACCAGTCATCTTTTCAAGAAGAAGTGGATTTAAAAGAGAAGCACTATGGAGACCCGAAGCCTCTACAGTGGGTGATATAGACAGTAACACATCATCTGCATAGACAGAGATTTCATGCTTTATTTCCTGGTCTAAGGGGTTCACGGCGGTGCAGTGGGTAGCGCTGTTGCCTCACAGAGAGAAGGTTTGTGGTTCGAATCCCTGGTGGAGCAGGTGTGGGGCTTGTGTGTTCTCCCCGTGCATGTGTCGGTTATCTCCGGGTACTCCAGCTTCATCGAACCAGTCCAAAAACATGCTCACCTGGATAACTGGTCACTCTGAAATGCCTGTAGCTGTGAGTGTGCGTGTGAATGGTTCTCTGTCTCTACATGTTTACCTTGTGATAGGTGTACCCTGCCTTCCGCCCAAGGTCAGCTGGGATAGGCTTATAGACTGTAAATAATTGAAGTAGTATCCGTGACATCACCCCTCTGTTCCTGTCCTGAGCACTGTTTTGAAGCCAATCGTCGGCGGCAGCCATATTGGAAATGCTGAACTCAACCAAACTTAGTGTGACGTAAAGAGGCGGGGTTTGAGCCTGCTAGCTGACAACTATGTGTTCCTGCTTGTCAGTCATGTCCTTATTTGGGTAAAAACTCCCAATATTTTGAAGTTGCATATTTTTTGGGCTTTTACATATTTATTTGTAGAGGAGATGACAGTGGATAGTGTAGGAAAGTGGGAGAGAGTGGGGGAATGGCATGCAGGAAGGAGGCCACGGGGTGGATTTAAACCTGTGTCAACCAAGGGAGAGGTTCCGGTGGCTGGTGGTGAGGCTTTCAGCAGTGTGTCTGCCCCCTGGTGGCTGGCTCCAGTACAGGTCAAAAACTCTGTCTCCCCCATTCATTTGAATGGGGGAGCAGTCAAACTTTAAAAAATAAATACACGTCATACGAATGTTTCTCCCATCCGTATGCTGTGGTGATATGTAGTTAGTCTTTGACTGTTTTGTGTCCAAGGCCTCTTTTTCCTGAAAAGTTTCTTTTTCGTTAGTTATTAAAGTTTAAAAAACAGGGTTTTACTTCCAGGTATCCTTTGACGGACAAAGGACACACAGCGTCTTGTGACGTCACACTGTAGGGCGGAGCTTATTACAGTGGCTTCACAGGCTCTGGCTGCACAATGGCGGCGCCCAGGAGAGGGATTTTTTGGCTTCAGAACCGTACAACGGGAAGAGGCGGAGCAACGCTGTCCATTTTTATTTACAGTCTATGGGGTCAACTGCTTCATGGGTGTGCAACTTGACCATTAGGCCAAGTCTGCGCCCCTGAGAAGAAAAAAACTCTTCTGAATCGTCGCGCTAGAAAAAATTCACCCCGTACAGTGTGTGCCGATAGAGAAATGAGCTACGTAGACCGAAGTTGTTTTTGAACCAGGCTGTAAACATGTTTATGAATAATGCAAAGATCGTCTTTTTTGAATGGGTGTGTATGTGGTTTCTGGTGTCAAGCAGACGCTCAATGAACTGCAGTTTTAACACTTCTGCACGGGCTTCATATTTTGAGACCGGAGGTTGCCACTTGGATCGGCTACAGCCACCTGTGACCCCTGAAAGGGATAAGCAGTCAAGATGAGGTCGGTGAAGTATCTTTATTGTGTCTAATTTCTTGAGCCAGAGGTTCCAAAGTTGCTGCAAATAGTAACTGTGAAACTGGGCCAGGGAAAGGCTTAAGACGGGATGTAATGTTTGAACAAATGCGAAAGAGTTAGTATTGAGTGTTTTTATCATTGGTAGAAATTTTCCACTGAAACCAAATTCACCAAGAACAGACTACAGGCATTCCCAACCTCAAAGTTAAATATTTGCATTTAAACTAAACTGTGGTTGGTTGATCATCGACCTCAGATGGCTAAAAAATGTGGAGTAGCCATCTGATGTTGCCTGATGCAAGTCCTCCTCTGAATTGTAACATTTGAACTGAAGGACTTGTTCTCAGCAACACTTAGTTCACTGAAAACAAAAAGTTCCAATCCAACTCTTCAACTGAAAACAGATGCAGCTGAAATATTTGCTGAATCACTTTGTGGTTCTGCTGTGATTGAAAAAGTAATAAACAAATTACTGAGTCTGTTATTGCACTCCACGTCTGAGACTTTCTTCATCCTCCTCATAAGCTTCCCTGCTGGAGCTTTTCTGTTGTGACTGCTCATCCACCTCCATGTCATCAGTGATCGTCACATCCTCCCTGAGAGGAAGCAGTCTTTCCAGCTGGTACATGAGCAGTCCCAGTAATCTTTATTTGAAGGTGGAAAAACTGATGCAAAAAAAAAACAAAGAGTTGAAATAGATCACACCCTCCCCAGTGGTCCGTAACCTCTGCATCATGCTCGACCTCACTCTCTCCTTCAAACCACACATTAGAAACGTCACCAACACATCCTCCTTCCACCTTTGCAACATTGCACGCCTCAGATCCACTCTCTCCTTGTCTGCTGCCGAAACACTCATCCACGCCTTCATAACCTCCAGTTGCACTACTGCAAGAGCATCCTTTACAGCCTTCCCTCCACTGACCTCCAAAAACTCTGATATGTCCAGAACTCAGCTGCCAGGTGCCCACATCACGCCCATCCTTCAGCACCTCCACTGGCTCCCCATCCAGCCCCGAATCCACTTCAAGATCCTGCTTAAAGTCCTTAATAGTCTCGCCCCCTCATACCTGACCGACCTCCTCAAACGTCACTCCCCATTCCGCCGCCTCAGATCATCAGATGCCAATCTCCTGTTCCCTGTCACTAAATCCAAGCACCGCACCTTGGGGGGGGACAGAGCCTTTGCCATTGGTGCCCTGACTCTCTGGAACTCTCCCTCCTCACATCCACAACTCTGACTCTCTTCAGTCATTTGAAAACCACCTCAAGACCCTCCTGTTCAAAAAAGCATACAACACATGACCTCTACTTCGGCCCCACCTCTGTCTTTGTTCTGTTGTTTTATTTGCTTTCTTTTTCTTTTTCTGTGAAGCGACTTTGAGTACCTTGAAAAGCGCTACACAAATCTGAACAATAATTATTATTATTAATGTTTTTTTCCCTCCTTTTTTTGGAACAACTCAAAATGAACATGATAAGTCACATCTGTTCCACAGTCAGTTCTGGCAGCCGCTGCAGTCTGAGCTCCTCCAGCTGTGATGTCAGGTTATTTCATAATCATCACATTAGATCCTCTTGAGTCAGCTGACAGTGTGTTCCCCCCTCAGGCTGTACGCTCCAGCCCTTTCAACTCAACAGGACAAATGTGTTGTTTAGTGTATCATACAATAATCTGGACTTATGTGGAAAGTTTTAATTCTCTTGAACACATGCAGTTCCTGTTACTGTACTTTAAGTTCTACTTTCATTATATGACACACAATTCAATGAGTTTTACGAAGAACAGAACACTGGAAACATTTGACTGTATTCACCACGAGGTCATCACTAAGGTGAATTTACTAAACCCAACCCCCCCCCCAAAAAAACCATCAACGAATGCCTGAAGTGGATGTGCATCCATACATTTTATTTACTCTATTTTCATAAAGAACTACTGCATTAACCCAATGAGACAACTATTCCCACTTCATAATAATATAGCTGAAAAACAGTAGCATTACCTCAGATTCTGAGTTTAGAAATTCAATGTCACTATATGTTTTCCATCATAACAAATTATCCATCTCATTGTCTTGAGATATAAAAATGTTTGTTTTGTTTGATAACTGGCGAGTATAGGAAAAGAAATTTAGAGAGGAGATCTCAAAAGTGTTTCATTTATGTCTCCTAGACAACAATGAGATCTGTTTGAAAGCAAAATGAGACTATAGCTTATGTCTCCTGTTTCTCATTCTTGCCTCCAGAAAAAAGTTGCAAAAAGTCTCAGTTTAATCTCCCTTTCAGATCAAAAGGAGATCTCATCAAAATCTGAAATGATTCTCAGGTGTTTCTCAGATTTTGTGACTCCTTTTGAGCTCAGGTGGAGAAATCAGGGAGCTCTCTCAATTGTCTCAATCTAACCTCATCCATTTGTTTTTGTCAGACTCAGTTTTTGTGTCTCAAGCTGAGCTCAGATGGAGCAAAGGAACATTCAGGAGCAGGAACATTTATAGTGCCCTGCAAAATAAAGATTTAAATGTACTTGTCCACAAACTTACAATTCTCATTAAAACATTTGAACCACTTGCAAGATCAGCTATTTAGATGCGAAATGATCTCTTCTTTGACTTCACAATATGGTCATTCCTTTACAAGTCTGTGTGGAACAAAACAACTTCACAAAGATTTAGTGGATTTGAGAGAAATTACAAAATATAGAGATTTCATACCAGGTATGACAGACCATTTATTTAAAATGTGGGCCGTAAGAGGGCTGACCAGATTTAGCCAGATTATTACAATTAAAGAGGTGGATTCTTTTGGGCACTGGTGGCCCAGCGGTCTAAGCGCCCCACATACAGAAGCCACAGTCTTCATTGCATAGGTCGCCGGTTCGATTCCCGGCCGGTCGACCATTTCCTGCATGTCTTCCCCCCGCTCACTACTCCCCACATTTCCTGTCTCTCTTCAGCTGTCCTGTCAAATAAAGGCAAAAAGGCCAAAAATGTATTTGAAAATGAGCCATTAATGAGATCTCTCATTTAAATCTCAAATAAGACTCATGTCATGGTCTCAACTATTTCTCCTCGTGAATTTTAGGAGAAACTAATGAGAAAGGAATGAGAACAATTTGAAACTTGAATGAGGCTAAAGTGAGAATCTCAATTTTGTCTCCAGAGACTTAGAAGAGAAAGCCTTGAGCAGTAAAACTTTCCCCCTGGTGCTCACTGTGATGAGGTATGCCCTGACATGCCATGCTAACATTGCCCACACTAATAAGGTAATTTGTGCCTCTTTCTATGTTTGTTTTGTGCTTTAAAACTAGAGGTTAAAAAACAAAATCCACATCATGGTGAAAGCAGCTGAAAACAAAAAACATATGCATGACTCTCTAACCCTTTAATATCACTGTTTGTATATTCTAAGTGTAAGTACATTTCAAAGTATGGAGGTAACACAACACACAGGTTAAACCTTTTTTCTACCTTCAGTCATGCATTAATAAATCTCCAATGATTTTTAAAACTGTGTTAGCTCAATTAAGTTCATTTAACCCCTGTATTGTGTGAACACATGCAGGACTTTTTACTTGTATTTTTTCACTTCTTCCTCTGAGTACTTTTCCTTCGCTGCAGATTTCCATTTCCTCCAGGAAACATGTTTGAGTTTGATTTGCTGACTCACAGTTTGCTGTTGGGAATTTCTTAAAATACAAAAAATGTGTTGACACAGAGGAAGTGCGGCTGAATAATATGACCACACACCCTAAAAGACACACACTCCCAGAAATGCACACATTAAGTCAACACATTTCATGCTGCTACATGCAATGGTTTTAAATAACCGACTCAGCCACTGAACGATGATGATATAATACTACTACTACTACTACTACTACTACTACTGCTACTGCTACTACTACAACTAATAATAATAATATAATAACAATATGCTAAATATTATATTATTATTATTTTAAGTAGTAGTAGTAATAGAAGGATAGTAGTTGTTAAAAATCGAATTACAATAATAAAAATAACTTGTTAGTTAAAGCTGGTAGTCACGGAAAACTAGCATGAATTTGAATGTAGCATTTCCTCAGGACTCCGTCTTACCCCCCCTCCAAAATGACACCCCCACTCACATGCAGCGTCCCTGATTCGCGACCATATGATTGTGACTGATTCAAAACCGGTCCTCAGCACATGTTTTTTGTTTTGCACTATATCAACTCTTGTCTCACTTAGTGGTAAGGAAACACCGAAACATTCTCATAGTGAAAGTTACAAACACAAACAAACATGAAATGTTCTCTTTGCAGGAGGCAGGCAGAACGACAGGACGGGATTTGATTGGTTTCATCATTTGGCTCCTGATGGCAGGGATTGGTTGTTTTTTCCCCAGGTTTACTCCGGCTGTAGAGAGCGGCTTTTTTAAAGAACACATTATGTATTGATTGCCATCAGGACATAAAGATCATTTTAACCAGCATAACAAAAAGTGTCTCTAAATCTGACTACCAACACCAGCTTTAAGGGCCCCCCTCCCCACTTGGGTCCTAGGTAGTCAACCCCCCCAATAACGACGCCCCTGACTAATAATAATATAATAACAATATGCTAAATATTATTATTATTAGTAGTAGTAGTAGTATTGTAAGTAGTAGTAATAGAGGGATAGTAGTTGTTAAAAATCGAATTACAATAATAAAAATAACTTTTTAGTTAAAGTTAAATTAAATAACTTCAATGACTGTTTTTAATTACAGGAGAAAATAATTAGGATTTAATGTCGAAATAAAGGTGTGGAGTCACGTGACTTCAGGTAAGACCCCTGCAGGTTTCCTTGAGTCTGTGTACTTTGCCAAACCCCGTCGCGTATTTCACGGTGACTTATGACGTGAGCAGTTTTCGCAAGCTTCATCACTCCGGGTTTAACGGGATGACTCCACGAAGTATGACGGGGCTCCTATGGAAACCCCCTCCTGACGAAGTGGACATATAAGATCCAACCTGCTGCAAATGGAACCTGAAGAAGAACTTACCTCGTTCACTGGCGGACTGAGACTGAGACCGAAACACCGATACCCGCCCTGACAGACATGAACACCTTTATTATAGGTAAGACCTCACTTTCATTAGGAACTGATGCAGGACGGAGCTGCTCATCAAGTATGCATGGAGTCTGCTGGAGGAGGAAATGAATGTAAACAAATTTAGGATTGTGAGACTGAGTGTAAGTCAGTTATTTTTGTGATAACTTTGTGATAGACGCCTTGCAACCCTCCTCTTCTTCAGCACAGCAACACTCACCTCAACAGCTCTACTATATGGGGGATTACTAGTGCCACGATCCATGAGCTATGGGGGTTTGTTCATGCCAGAGGCTGCTGATAGATAGAAATCTTAGCTGTAACTTGCAGGACTGTAGGTCTGAGGCTTGCACATTTCAAAGTTAGGTCATAAAGTTCATTTATAATATTAGTAAAAAGTTTATTTAACCCTCCTATTATTCTTGGGGTCAATTTGACCCCATTCAATGTTTAACATCTCTAAATGAATGACTAACATCATTTTTTTTGGCTTCATATTTCATGACTTGTCCTAATTTAATGGGGACAACTGGGAAAAAGGTAAAATTAAATTGGTGATATGTTGAAATTTCCTGTAAAAAAAGAAAAGAATTATGCATCAGTGTTCCTTGGGGTCAATTTGACCCAAGGCTGTTTTAGCTTTATATAACATAAGAAATATCAACATTTTACACACATTTGTTTTGGTTGTTTTGGATGATATTGAGGTCACTATAAAATACATTTGTATAACCTTAAAGAAAGAAACATACCTGGAGTACCTGAAATATAAACCTGGGTAACAATCAGTTTCTGGATGTTTAAATTGCTGGGGTCACTATAACCAAGGACACTTCTGCATATGACTGCAGGAGCTGTGATCGAACCGCCAATCTTTAGATTGAGATATAATAAATGATGTGACCTGTGTCATACGTTTTGATAACATAGAAACAAGGCAGGGCGGACGAGAGCATGACAGACTTGCAGCAGTTTGATGTTCTGTTTTACAAATAAAGTCATTTATATAATGTTGATGCTTGAAATATATTTCATTTAAAGGGCTATTGAGGTAGTCATCAAAGAAACATAAAGTACCTGACACATAAACCTGGGTAACTATCAGTTTCTGGAGGTTGAAATTGCTGGGGTCAAATTGACCCCAAGGATAAAAGCTGTTTGTAAATTTGAGGGTAACAGGAGGGTTAATTCATTTTCAGTCATGCTGTGATTGCAGGTTTATGACTTACTGTTAGTCCTCAACCTTGGTTATGACCTAAATATTGCAACAACAGCTCTTCGATTTCCTCCTCACTCCACCATCTCTGTTCAGCAGTAACAGAGAAAGAGGTCAACCACGTTTCTACACACTCTCAGAACTGTTACTAACAGACACCATGCTTTTTCTTCCAGTCGTAGTCCTGCTGCAACAGTACTTGTTTGCAGATCTGGTTCGATCAGCTCCTCTCGGCTCGCTGTCCGACCTGCCGCCGTCCTTCAGAGAAGCAGCCGAGCGAGCGAAAACACTGGCGGAGAAAATCTTGAACGACATCCCGGCCGTGTACTCCACTACCGTTCATACTGAGGTACCTGAGAGGCCTGATCCAGCTGAACTCTGATTGGCTGTTCTTCTTCTTCCTCTTCATCGCAGGTGTATAACGTGTTTTTGTTCTCCTCAGGGATTGACTCTCGACCCATCCACCCAGACAGCAAACCTGCAGATGATGGTGACATCACTGGGAATACCCGCCGCACCTGTTCTCAAACCGCTGTCCGAGCGCTTCACACTGGTAAGTCTACGTTCTGATGGTGGTGGTGGTTTGATATCTTTGAGTCTTTTTGGGGTCTTTGAAGAGAGCTGCACACTTAGATGTTTCAGTCTTAGTGATCTACCCTTGAGGTTATTTCCTGTCAGTGATCAGCTGTTTGTCGCCCCCCCCCCCCTGCAGGACACATGCGTCAGCCGCATGTCAGCAGGAAGCCGACTGTACCAGGGGCTGCTGGGAGTATTGTCTCGCAGGCAGAGCGGACTGAGCGACCTGCACGCCGACCTCAGAGACCTACTGACACATATCAACAAGGTACGACACAGCTGACGTGGCATCACTACTACTACTTCCTGTTCTGCTGTGCTTCACTTTGATCGACAGCTGACTCTGTGTGTTTCTGTGTTCCAGATGAAGGAGGTGGCTCAGCTCAGCAGCGGTGAGGAGGATCCGAACCACAGTCTGGACCTGACCCTTCATGGCAGCTATGACTTCCAGGTGGCGGTCCACCTGACACTTACGCAACTGCGCTCTTTCTGTCACGACTTGATGCGCAGCCTGAGAGCCGTCACCTCCCATAGGATAAGAGCTTAAGGAGCACGTGAAGCCCCACGCGCTGCGTTGAGTGGATACCGCATTCAGGGATATGGGGGAAAAATTAGGCGGACTTGGACTTGGAGTCAAAGTTGCTTCAACCAAAACAAAGTGAACTATGCAAGGAACAGCTCATGCAGGACCTCATGAGTTTTTTATTGATCAGTGATGGATGCTGAAATGCAACAATCACCAAACGTCAGACAGCTGCAGCGTTTTACATTTTATGTTCTCATAACTGACAGACTTCATAGATTCTTTGTCTTCCACAGAGTGAATCATCTTTCCACAGAGACAATCTCTGCTGCAACACTTTCAGATGTATTATTTTATATATTTAGAGATGTTTTCTGGAGTTTGGTTTTCTCCTCTTGAACTGACTGACATGCATCAGTGATGTAGAACTTTCCAGAATGCTCCTCTATCAGCAGAAGGATCCCGAGCTCCGCCTCACAGATTTTGACGGATTTGAGATCTGCGGGTCTGAACCTGTTCGGCTGCTGAAACCTGCTGCTCTTTCTGACTGAGTCTGTTTCTGTGTGCATTTAAATTTAAATTGAAGAAAAATAGTGAACCAGTGAACAAAGTCAGACTTCTTTTTATGTTGAGTCCACCCTGAGTTACCTGTTGATCTATAAACAGTTCAACAGACTCAAGCTGAGATCAGACTAAAGGGTCATTTCAACAAGAATAGGAGTTATTTTACATTCTCAAATTTCAGCTCTGACATTCTTGCACTCTGTGAAAATAGGCCACAGTTTATTTAATGTATTATATAATATTTATTGATTATTTATGCTTAATTATTTATTCATGACTGTTTTCTCTGTGGGAATGGTCTTCTTTTGTGAGTGTCTTTTCAATTGATCAGTGAGTTTTTTTAATTGGGGTTAAAGGTGAAAGGAGGGATGAGATATAATTAAAACAAACAGAAAAGAGCGTGAGAGAGAAAGAGAGAGAGTCACTGTGGGAAGTGTGAAGATTCTTAGGTTATGTAACAGCAGTGATGATGTCAGAGTAGTGATGATTTCCCTGTTTTTTTAAACATTAAGTTATTTAATATTTCTATTTATTGAAGGTTCATGCAGGTATGAAACAGAACTTTGTTGTTGGAAGTAAACACTTTGGATGAGGTTATTCATTCTTTTTATTTATAAAAACAAGCTTTTTTTTGTATTGTTTATTTTCTGTTTCAATATTTTTATTGTTTGTTAATGAGATGCTAACAGACCAAAACTTCTTGTCCATGTTGTTTTTATACTTTTGGAAATAAAGGTTGTTTTTTATCATCATTTACCTTTTTTATTGCTGTTTCCTGGTTCTACATTTTGTTTTTTGATCGATCACTTTCCTATGGTGCCCCAAAAGTCTCAATAAGTAAATGTTTTTAATATAGTGCGCACACAATAATTGTTTGCAAATTTGTGTGCAGGAGTTATTATCTTGTGGAAATAAGTTAATTATCTTGTGCACACAAGATAATGACTGGTTCCCACAATTTATATTGTGTTATTATAATACATTATAAGGAGTTATTACCATAGACTGTATAAAATATGGACGTAGTATCTGTGACGTCACGCATCTGTTCCTGAGAGCTGTTTTGAAGCCAATCGACAGCGGCAGCCATATTGAAAATGCGGAACTCAACCAGGCAGAGTGTGACGTTGTGTGAGCCTCCTAGCCAATAGCTGTGTGTTCCCGACCGGGAGTCATGTCAGTCATGTCCTTATTTGGGCAAAACTCGTAATCTTAATATCTTCTGAACCGTCACGTTAGAAAAAAATTCACCCCCCGTACAGTGTGTGCCATTAGAGAGATTAGCTTCTTAGGGCTAAGCCGTTTTTTGAACCAGGCTGTAAACAGGTTTATTAATGCTGCAAAGATCGTCTTTTTCCCATTCATGTCCATGTGGTTTCCGGTGTTTCTGCAGCCAGCCTCAAGTGGACGCTCGATGTATTGCAGTTTATAACACTTGCGCATGGGCTTCATATTTTGAGACCAGAGGTTGCCGCTTGGTTATTACTGAGCTGGAACAAGTTAAATATCTTGTACGCACAAGATAACTACACTGTGCACTCAAGATAATGACTGGTTCCCACCAATGACTGGTTTCTAATGCAACTGTTCAGAAGATATTAAGATTACGAGCTTTTGCCCAAATAAGGACATGACTGACTTAACTGACAGGCAGGAACATAGATGTTGGCTAGGAGGCTCAAACCCTGCCTCTTTACCTCACACTAACACTAACACTAACTAACTTTGGTTGAGTTCAGCATTTCCAATATGGCTCCTGCCAACAATTGCCTTCAAAGCAGCGCTCAGGAACAGTATGTGACGTCACGGACACTATGTCAATTATTTATAGTCTGTGGTTCCCACAAGGTAATATTGTGCAGTGTGCACACAAGGTAATGCCTTGTTTTCCCAAACACAGCCTTATTTTTTTTCTTCAGGGCTGTGTGTGAAAACAAACATCAAGCAAACATATGGCAGCGGGATTCAGCGTGATTCCACTCTAAAACACCCTCAGCGTTGGCAGATTTTTGTCTCAGCTCTCTCAGTTTAAAACATTTCAACTTTTGGAACACTGCCGCACTCATCAATGTCACTTCTTGATCAATCAATCAATCTTTATTTGTATAGCGCCAAATCACAACAAGCGTTATCTCAAGACGCTTTTACAAACAGAGGAGGTCTAGACCACACTATGTCAAATTATGAACAGAGACCCAACTTCAAGACTGGGTAAGACCCAGTCTGACCCCACCTTAATCCACCATGAGCATTGCACATCGCAGTATTTATCTAGTTACAGTGGTGAGGAAAAACTTCCCTTTAACAGGCAGAAACCTCAGGCAGAACCAGACTCATGCTAGACAGCCATCATGCCTCGACTGAGTTGGGTCTGGAAAGACAGATAGAGGGGAGTAAGAGAGAGAGGTGATAGTGATGAGACGAGTAGTAGAAGCTGTTGCCGCTGGAGTCCAGCACGTCCGTATCAGCTGGAGTCCAGAACGTCCGCAGCAGGAGGACATCTACAGCAGCTCAGAGGAATCTACCAGACAAGGGAGCTCAGGGACTCCAGAAAGGTCTATGGTTAGTAACTTTAATGGGACAGGCAGAGTTAAAGTAAGTGATGAAGGGGTTGGGGGGAAGGGGGTGAGCTAGGATCCCAGTGTGTCAGTGCGCCAGTTCCCCCGGCAGTCTAGGCCTATAGCAGCATGACAAAAGCTGGTCCAAGCCTGAGCCAGCTGTAACTATAAACTTTATCACTGACCAATCAGAATCGAGACGGGGCGGGACTTCCGATATCAGCTTTGTCAACAACAGTGGCGGAGGTCTGTAGATGACAGAATGATGACAAAAGTTATCACCTGTTTTTTTTTAGTTACAATTTCCGAGTTAGAGCTCCTGCTACCACGGGACTTCAACCAGATCCCTCAATCAGTCTCCGATCTACTGCGGTCCAGTTGTGTTTTTGGAACGCAGCATGGAGCTTGGCTGGACAGCTTGAGTCATGTGACTGTATTTTACTCGCTGTAATTACTGAATCAACGATTATCCTCATCCATATCGCCTTTATCGGCCTCTGAAATCCTCTGACCTGTTGGCTCCAGGCCTGCCTCCGCTCAAAATGACATTTTGCTCTGAATGGTCTGGCCCCTCCCTATGTAACTGATCTCCTGAGCCCTTACAAAACCTCCAGGCCTCTGAGGTCTTCTAACACGGGTCTCCTGGAGGGCGACCGTGCTTTTAGTGTAAAGGCCCCGCGTCTTTGGAACAGCCTCCCCTCCTCAATCAGGGCCGCCCCCTCTGTCGACTCTTTTAAGACTCACCTCAAAACACACTTTCATATTTTAGCATTTGAGTCCTCTAGCCCTGAATAGGTTCTCATTTTCAATGCTGTGCTTTCCTTGTCGTTTGTCTCTTTTTAAATGATTGCTTGTTTGGTCTCACACTGGGTTTTTTATGTATTGTACAGCACTTTGGTCAGCTTCTGCTGTGTTTCTAAATGTGCTTTATAAATAAATTTGACTTGACTTGACTTGACTTGTCATAGTTAAGTAAAAAATGATCTAACGACAACACAGAGTGTTTTATTCTGAAATCAACCGGATGTTTTCATTTTGTTTTGGTGCCTGACTTCCTGTCCCGCTCCATCTGCTCTGTTGAGATTGATGCGTCATGCTCCGGCATCTGGCAAAAATAGATGTCTTGCATATCTGATCCGTTGCGTTCCGACCTGCCGGATCAGAGACGCAGCCGGAGTGCAACAGAGTGGATCCAGTGGAAGTTAACAGATTGACTACAATAGAAACCGATCAGATCCGGAGCCGTGATGGATCGGAGACGGACCGAACACGGATCTGGTGGAATTTGGCCGTAAAGCTCTGACACGATTTCTATCAGTAGTTTTTACAGTTTCTTATTAAAATGCTGTTGAAAGAAAGGAAGTATGAAGCATACAGAGCATTTTAAAACAGACTCAACGGTCACTACTTAGGGAAACGGAAGTACACGAGCCATCAGTAAACGCTGATGAGAAGCGCTCTGAAATTGAGGTCTTGGGTGCTCCCTGTGCGAAAACTGGCATTAGTGGACACGGCACCTAAATTTAACAATGATCCAGAGCTCTACAGGGATATTTAGATCCACCAAAGCTGCTTAGAGATCATTTCTCTTTAAAGATATACAGTCAACCTTTTGTTGCGTTTGAAGGAAGAAAAAAAGAGCTACTACAAAAAGTTTCAGACAGATTTATTTATTGAAATGAGGATTTTTATGTACACATCAGACTGGTGTAATTTAAATCTGATGGAAAAGAATATTCTTGAATTCTTCCTTCTCTTCTTCTTCAACAATAAATCATATTTTAGTTTGGTTGTTGTAAATGTTTTTGTTCTTTTGAGTACAAATGTCCTTCTTTATTTTTCTGTCAGGCCCCTTCATAACATTTCAACAATCCTTCCCTCAATTCTTCTGAGTCTCCCCCCTGTTTTCCTCCCCCCTTTGGTTAGCTTATCTTCCCCCTTGGCTTTCCCCATCCATTGGTCTTCGTGTGTCTCCCCCTGGTGGTCCAGGGTCAGTTCCTGTGCTGCTCCTGGTCTTTCCTCCTCTGTTTTTCCTTCTGTTTCTCCATCTTGTCCAGAGCTTTTCTCTCTTTCTCTGCTGCGTTTTGGATTTCTCTGATGCGTCTCTTTATAGCACTGCGATCAGACGAACTGAGCACGCCCAGACCCTGCAGAGGACGAGGACAGAAGTCTCACTCTGATGCTTCAGATAAATATCAAATATGACTACACTTTTAGTCATGATGTATTTATGCATCGTTAATGCAAATTAGTCCACAGTCAGTCCAGAGTGAGTCATGCTATTTGACTCTTCACTTTTGGTCCAAGCAAAGTTTAAAACAAAGATATGAAGCACTCGATTATTAAACAACAAGGAAAATTCTGTGTCTTTTACCCTCTTTCTCACCTTCAGCTTGTTTCCATCCATCTGCAGGAGCTCCCGACCGTCAATGTCTTTTGCATTAAATTCTGGGATGTACTGGTCCATGTTAAATCCTCTCAACCACTGACAAACCTCCTGAGTCGTCCACAAAGACACCGGACAGGACGGCTCATCCAAGGGCTGAGGTGGGGGGGGGGGGGGGGGGGAGGAGAATGAAGAGGACTGTTAGCAGTGAGTTTTTCAAGTTAATGCACCTCGTAGCATCTTTGCTTGTCTCGTGAACATTAACAACAACCACATGTGTTTGTTTCTGTGTGTTACCTCATCAGAAGACTGGGACAGGGTGTGGTACGGATGGGAGGATCTGGAGGAGGAGTCTACAGGAGGAGAGGTTGAGGAGGATGTGTGAGGAGGTGAAAATTCCTCGCTGAGAGCCGACTCCTGAAAGATAGAGGAAGACAGAGAACATACAGTTTATAACTTAGAAACCTCAGATCTTTTTCTGAAGGTTCCAAAGCAGTTTCTAGTTTCTTGTGTCTACAGTACAGTAGTTGGTTTTGCTGGGCCTATTTTTTCACCCAAGTACTTTCTGTTCATCCTTAAAGCCCCCCTCCTCTAATTCCCCTTTCCCTTTTCATCACTTGTGATATTAGTGGTTATTCATTTTGGGACAACTTCAAGAACCCCCCCCCCCCCCCCCCAGCCCGAAGTCCCCAATAGTGTCCCTCTCCCCTGCATCCTGACACCCGTT
Source organism: Notolabrus celidotus (assembly GCF_009762535.1). Classification (NCBI taxonomy): domain Eukaryota; kingdom Metazoa; phylum Chordata; class Actinopteri; order Labriformes; family Labridae; genus Notolabrus; species Notolabrus celidotus. Next base: position 5,638,481 of record NC_048291.1, read on the forward strand.
GGTTTAATGGTTTCCCTTTGATGAGTGTGTACCAATGCTGGTGTCCACAGTTCAATAGGTACTTATTCAGCACCGCCTCCATCCACCACATCACACCCATCCTGCAACAGCTCCACTGGCTCCCCATCACAGACCAGATCAACTACAAAATACTTCTCCTCACCTTCAAATCCATACACAACCTCGCCCCTCCATATCTCTCTGACCTCCTCCATACTGCCACACCCGTCCGCACCCTCAGATCCTCCTCCTCCTCCATCCACCTCACTGTCCCCCCTGCTCGCCTTGTTACCATGGTTGGCCTTCGGCCACTCTGCTCCCCCCAGCTCTGGAACTCTCTCCCACCTGACCCTTGTAATACTGACTCACTCCCACATTTTAAATCCAAACTCAAAACTCATCTGTTTAAACTGGCTTACTCCATCTGACCACAACTCCACTGTCCCTTCACTAAAACTTTTAAAATTGTGTTTTATTTCCTGTTTGTTATTTAAACTCTGTTTGTTTTAATGTTGTGAGGTAACCTTGAGTGTCAAGAAAGGCGTCTATAAATAAAATGCAGCATTATTATTATTATTATTATTATTATTAATTTTATTATTATTATTATTATTATGTACACACACTAACACTCACATTAGAGCTGTTAGTGTCAATGCTTTAGAAGTGATAAGATAGGATAAATGACACGTGTTGACTACACTTGTCTTTTGTATCAGGCTGTAAACATGTTTATTTCTGCTGTAAAGATCGGCTTTTTTGGATTGGTGTGTATGTGGTTTCCGGTAACTTTAGGAGCCAGCCTCAAGAGGATCCTCAATGAACTGCAGTTTTTAGCACTTCCGCATTGGCCTCAATTCCCCGGCCGGAGGTTGCGACTTGGGGCCGAAGGAGGCCCTCAAGACACTTTATGTGTGAGGCCTCAGTAAAATGTCCACACAAGCAAGAATGTCCTTACACAAAAGGTTGTTCATCAAGGGATGAAGGCACACACACACACACACACACACACACACACACACACACACACACACACACACACACACACGCACACACACGCACACACACACACGCACACACACGCACACACACACACACGCACACGCACACAAAAGTCTATTAGTGCCATTAGGCAGCTCTCTGATGGAGCTTTTTCCTCTAAGCTTTTATGGTGAAACAGGGAGAGACAGTCATTAACTGAGGAGATAAAACCAACACAAAAGATAAATGAGGGTAACTGAAAGTGTGTGTTTACAGTCACATCACACACTCTCTCTCTCTCTCTCTCTCTCTCTCTCTCTCTCTCTCTCACTCACACACACACACACACACACACATATATACACAAACACTAGCACAATTTTTCTTGTAGACTCTATAACAGCAGAATATTTATCATCAACCACAAAACAAACCACAGAAATGGGATCATGTGACTCTCTCTCTCTCTCTCTCTCTCTCTCTCTCTCTCTCTCTCTCTCTCTCTCTCTCTGTGTGTGTGTGTGTGTGTGTGTTGCGGGGCTTGAACTAAAAGCATCCAGGCAGTCGTGTGGGTGAAGCTTAGTAAACCAGAAAAATCAATGCACAGAAACACACAGGCTGAAAACTGATACACTTTGTGTGTGTGTGTGTCTGGTCATTGTTCTCTATGATCACACAACTACGCTATCTGAAATCTCTGCTCTCTGATTGGTCGTGTCTCTGGGAAATATTATCTTGCAAACAACAATATCTTGAGGGAATGAGACGAAACTTGTGTGGACAAGTTAAACTGAGAGCAAATCAAAATGAGTTGTGAATCTTTCATGGCTGCAGATAAAATGATATGTTAGAATGAGACAAATCTTGCAAATAAAAAGAACAAATCAAGATTACGAGATAGAATTTTGCAAATAAGATTACAACTATTGCATTTAAATGAAAATGCAAACACGATCCTTATATTTTGTGAACATTATACTTCATGTGAATAAACAATACTTTTGGGAATAAAGAAAATATATGTTAACAAGTTTGTGCAAAACAATATTGCGCACTGAAAACTGTTTTTAAAAAATGAATATACATATAAACATTTTTGGTTTTTTTAGAAGACAAAAGTCATGTTTTCTTGTCCTTGAGAGCTGTTTAGTGCCGACTATTTAAAGTGAACATTCAGTCTGATGACCGGACATCAAAAAGTGTTTGTTATGAGTAAAACAAAAGGTAAACATTGATAAAGACCTGAGATTGTTCTGTACCTGAGAGTGAGACTTGCGGGGCCTCGGGGAGCTCTGCGGGGTGTTTTTGGGGGAGCACGGGGGAGTCCCGGAGGAGGAGAGCGACCCTCGTCCTTCGGTGAACCAGGAAAACGGCACAAAGGATCCCGAAGAACGAGATGGACTCTCGGACGGTTCTCTGAGGACACAAAACATCCAACAGTAAATCTGTTTGTGTGGGCGGGTTTCATTTATCTGTTTGTTTTGTTTGTTTTGTTTGATGTGAATAATTTCAAACCTCCAGAATAAAAGTTTTGTCATTGAAACCCACCTGCTGCCCACAGAGAGCCTGTTGGATTTATCTTTTCTCACCCTGATATATGACCGCCTGAGAGTCACCCTGAGAGAGAGAGAGAGAGAGAGAGAGAGAGAGAGAGAGAGAGAGAGAAACAGTGATACTTAAACATACGGAAAGGGCTTTTTTATTATTCTTATGTTTAACATTCTGATACCCTACAGAGTAACTATGAACACATGTTGTTTAACACTAGGTCAATTTGACTGCCGGATTCCAAATTGTATCATCTGTTATGATAAATACCCAATATAGAGAATTATGTGTTTATCGTTCAAGGATAAACTGTATATATATAGTTTCAATCACAGACTGTATAAAAAATGGACGTAGTATCCGTAACGTCCCCCATCTGTTTCTGAAGCGTTGTTTTGAAGCGAATTGGCAGCGGCAGCCATATTGGAAATGTTGAACTCAACATAACTGCTGTCGAGCAAGTGTTACATAAAGAGGCAGGCTTTGAGCCTCCTCGCCAACAGCTATAGTGTTCCTGCCTTTTAGTCAAGTCAGCTGTTCCTCTCATAATGGAAAACTTGTAAACTTAATATCTTCCAAATTGCAGCGTTATGAAAAAATTCACCCCCCATACTGTGTGAGCCAATCATAGACTGTAAATACAATATGGACAGCGTTGCTCTGCCTCTTCCTGTTGTACGGTTCTGAAGCCAAAAAATCCCTCTCCTGGTCGCCACCATTGTGCAGCCAGAGCCTGTGCGGCCGCTGTAATAAGCTCCGCCCTACAGCGTAGCATCACAAGACGCTGTGTGTCCTTTGAAGTGTCACTCTACGGCGGCTGTGAATCAAAGGAAACCTGGAAGTAAAACCCCGTTTTTGAAACTCTAATAACTAACGAAAAAGAAACTTTTCAGGAAAAAGAGGCCTTGGACACAAAACCGCCAAATACTAACTCCATATCACCGCAGCATACGGATGAGAGAAACATTCGTACGATGTGTATTTATTTTTTAAAGTTTGACTGCTCAAACATTCATTTGAATGGGGGAGACGGATTTTTGACCTATACTGCAGCCAGCCACCAGGGGGCAGACGCTCTACTGAAAGCTTCACTTCCAGCCGAGTGAGATGCACCCCTGGTGCTAATCCAGAAATGAGCTATCCAGACGACACTTGTTTTTTGCACCAGGCTGTAAACATGTTTGTTTCTGCTGTAAAGATAGCCTTTTTTGAATTGGTGTGTATGTGGTTTCCTGTACTTCTGGAGCCAGCCTCAAGCGGCTCGATGAACTACAATTTTTCACACTTCCAAATTGGCTTCAATTCTTGCGGACGGAGGTTGCCGCCTGGTTTCAATCAAAAACTTACACTATAATGATAGATGCCAAGCAACAAAGAGACATATGCCCGCTGGAAAACGTATCAATCTAATCACGGCAATCATTATTACTACCTGTGGCTAAACTACGGAAAAATATTTGCTTAAAATTGTTGCCTTTTGTGCCATTTGTATAAGTTACATTTTAAATACTTAAACACCAGACTTCAGGCTGGCTCCGGAAGTACCAGAAACCACATACACACCAATTCAAAAAAGCCGATCTTTACAGCAGAAATAAACATGTTTACAGCCTGGTACAAAAGACGAGTTTAGTCTGGATAGCTCATTTCTGGATTGGCACACACTGTACGGGGGGGTGATTTTTTTCATAACGCAGCAATTTCGAAGATATTAATATTACAAGTGTTCCCATTACAAGAGGTACAGCTGACAGGTGGGAACACTGTAGCTGTTGGCGAGGAGGCTCAAAGCCCGCCTCTTTACCTCACACTCGGTCGACAGCAGTTCAACTTTTCCAATATGGCTGCCGCCTACATCGCCTCAAAACAACGCTTCAGAAATAGATGGGTGACGTCACATTATTTATACAGTCTATGGTTGCAATCTACTCTCTTGACTCTTTTTCAAGTGTTTTCTTCTTTAAGCTGTCAGATGATGGACTGAAACTCTCCATTGCTCACCCCTCCCATTGCTGAAGCTCTACAAGTCACAATGGCCTTCAAGGACAAGCAGCATCCTGTGATGCATGATAAGTAAGATCCTCCATTTGTCAGGTTTTTACCATCAAAAACTTTAATCAATACAAACAACCACTCTCTTCTTCTTTGTAGTCCAGCCGGTGCTTTTTGTGGAGCTACTCACTGAATACAAAAACTTGTGTCTTACTAGTTTGTCCGTTCTGTGTGTTCTGTATGTGTGTGTGTGTTTGTGTGTGTGTGTGTGTGTGTGTGTTTGAGAGAGAGAGTCTTACCCCAGGTCTAGGAAGCGTCTCTTTGTTTTCTTGTCGAAGACGACAGTTGGGCTGCTGGAATCAGCTGGACTGGAGTCCCGACTCGAGTCTGAAACCAACACTGATAAACACATGTGAGAGCACACACACACACACACACACACACACACACACACACACACACACACACACAGACATTAGTATAAGTTAATATGAAACACATTTAAATAAGATTACAGTCTGTGTTTCTCATACTGATCATTGGGGCCTGGTGTGTGAGCAGATGTATTGTCACGTGTTTTTGCAGATACCTTCACTGTCGGGCCTCCTGCTCCTCCTCATGTAGACACGAGAGCAGTCAGGGGAGGGGCAGGACCTGGAGGGCGAGCTGCTCGGGGTCACCAGAGCCTCCTGAGATGTGGCATTGGTCAGCTGGTGGTACCGCCCGCGTGGGGGAGCAACCAATGGCGCTCCTTCATCCTCTGGAGAGCGACGCACCTGATGAATTCAAATAAAGCTCTTTTTTGTCCCCTCTCTTCGTTTCTTCATTAGCATTCAAATGTGAAAATCTGTCCTGAGCTCTTATTGGTCTCACCAGTGATGTGTCGAAGGAGAAGGCGGGGCTTCGAACTGACAGGAGCGAATCAGGGGAGGGGGAGTTGCCTCGTATAGCGAGCTGGAGAGGTGAGCGGGCTGAGTGTAACGGGCTGTCCTGATAAAACACACAAACGTACAAACATCAGTTGTGTGACGTTAATCGTGAACTTTTTTAACGTTATTCTTGCAGGTGCAAGTTATCAACATACTGACTACATGATGTTTGTTTCTGCCACACCCTGATACTTTTCTGTACATGTTTATACTGACAAGGCAGGTTACTGCTCTGTGGGAAATTTAGGTATCGGAATCCACCTTGAACATGGACCCTACCTTTCTCTCCAGACTGTCGTCCCCCTCCGTAGAACTCACGCTGTCACGGTATCGGGACCTGGAGGGGCGGTGTCTTCGTGTTTTGACGGACAGCTGAGCTCGGCCCTTCTGGATGCTGTTATCGAGCAGCTCAGTCTCTGGGATCGCCTCATTCAGGTCTGAAACACAGAGTCACAGAACAGACTTTCATCACCTGGTTTTATCTGCCAGGACTCACAAGTAGACTAAAATAGTGTGAAGGATTATGACTTGTAACTAGTCATGCAGACTCTAGTCTACGTGTTACAGGTGTGTTCACCCCATCTGTTTCTGAAGCCCTGTTTTGAAGCCAATCGTCAGCGGGTGCCATATTGGAAATGCTGACCACAAGGCAAGGCAAGGCAGCTTTATTTGTATAGCGCATTTCATACACAAGGGCAACTCAATGTGCTTTACATTAAAACATTAAAAGCATTGGAGACATTCAGACAGGCATAAAAGAACACAATTAAAATGACAAGTATAATAAAACAGAAAAGAAAAGGAAAATTAGAAATATATTAAAAAATGTGTTAAAATTTTAATTTAAAGTGGGTTAAAATAATCTAAGATAGGAAGGCAGTGTCAAATAAAAAAGTCTTAGTCTTTGATTTCAAAGAGGTGAGAGTTGGTGCTGACCTACAGCTTTCAGGAAGTGTGTTCCAGATATGTGGTGCATAATGATTAAACGCTGCTTCACCATGTTTCCTTCTGACTCTTGGGACTGAAAGCAGACCAGTACCTGATGACCTCAGAGGTCGAGGTGGTTCATAAAGTAGCAGCAAATCAGCAATGTATTTTGGGCCTAAACCATTCAGTGCTTTATAAACCATCAGCAGGATTTTAAACCAAACTTTGTCCGAGCTAGTGTGAGGTAAAGAGGCCGCCCTTTAACCTTTTCACTACCAGCTAAAGGGTGCCTGCCTGTCAATCAACTCAGCCATGCCCTTATTTGGGCAAAACTCGTAATCTTAATATCTTCGGAAATAGCTAGTTCTGAAAAAATCAACATAGAGTGTGTGCCAACAGAGAAATTAGCTATTCAGAGTTAATACATGGCTGTAAACATGTTTACTTCTGCTGCAAATATCGTCTTTTTTGAACGGGTGTGTATGTGGTTTCCGGGGTTTTTGCAGCCAGCCTCTAGTGGACGCTCGATGAACTGCAGTTTTTAACACTTCAGCATGGGCTTCATATTTTAAGACTGGAGATTCACCTTCATTTAAAAAATATGGTAAAATTTACACCTTTTTTTTTTGCTTTGTGTGCAAAAAAACACCAATTTAAGGAAAACAACAAAACAAGGTTATATTACAAAACGTATTTTCAATCTCATACAATATCCTTATCTTATCTTTGTATCTTAGTAGAGCTTATCTTACAAACTTCAACATCAGGAATATGAAGAGACACCGTCTGACGACTGGCTGATTGATCTTTCATCAAAAAGTTACAAATGACACTTCAGTTATCCAAGACTGAATTGAAACATGAAACAATAATAGTGTAATATATTTCAAGCTCACAAATGGTACTGTTAAATTAGGTTTAAGATTCTAGCTTTGTTCCTGTAAACATTAAAGAACCCCATGGAAGCTTGTTTGAGTCTGTCTTAATCAATTGTGAGATTGAGATAGCTAAAACTTAATGGGTATGTCTAGTTTCTTGTGGGTTTCTAAGTGTTTGGATAAGCGGTATGTACAGTGGATACTTACTCCATTCCTTTGTCTTTGAATCAATGATCAATCAATAAATCAATCTTTATTTGTATAGCGCCAAATCACAACAAACGTTATCTCAAGACGCTTTTACAAACAGAGCAGGTCTAGACCGTCTCTGTGTTAAATTATTAACAAAGACCCAACATCAAGACAGGATCAGATCTACAGACAGGACTCAGTCTGATCTCATCTTAATCCACCATAAGCAGAGCACTTTGCAGCTATTAGCAAGTTACAGTGGCAAGGACAAACTTCCTTTAACAGGCAGAAACCTCCAGCAGGACCAGACTCATGTTAGACACACATCTGCTGAGACCAATAGAGGAAATGAAGAGAGAGAGAAATGATAGTGGTCGGATGGATAGTAGTAGTGACGGAATACACAAAGTACATTTGCGAGTCTCTCAGGGCAGCATCCTCGGGCCTCTCTCTTTAATAAAATAGATATGGTTGTTACAATGGAAAAAACGGAAGAGGACCCTTGGGCAAGAAAATCAAGATTGAATTACGAAAGAACAAAAGATACAAACAAAACTTATTAAAATGTCTAAGAAACTATAAATCCAAAACACAAAAGAAAACACCGGGAACATGAGGAAACCCTGGTAGAAAGCAACACATGAGAACACAAGGAAGATGCACCGCAAAAACTCAAAATCTTACCAAGTGAAAATGTCTCATTTTTAGTCAAAATGTCTTTCCCACTTGATTTAAGATAAATTTACTTAAAGGTGACATATCATGCAAAATGGACTTTTTAATGGTTCTCTACCTGAAATATGTTTCCCTGGCATGTCTACAAACCCCCTGAGAATGAAAAAAATCCATTCTGCCCCTGTTCTGATTTCTCCACCTTTCTGTAAATGTGTGTGAAACGAGCCGTTTCAGACTTCCTTGTTTTTGTTACGTAACAACAATATCCGGTCTGTCACGGAGTCAGAGCTCGGAGCTTGTTCAGCCCATAGACTGTATAAAATACAACTCAACCCCTCCTCCGTTTTTCATTCCCTGCACACGTGTGCTAACAAGGAGCTTAGGAGGGAGGCATGCTAGTTGTAGGCTGTCTTAATAAACACAAAGGTCGGTTTTACTCCCCACGTCTGCAGATTTGAAGATCTAGTGGATGATTTTTATTTACCATGGATAAGTGCTAGCGCTAGTTAGCATAGCTACATAGCTACATGTCGTAGCTGTAGCTGTGTACCAAGACACACATCTACATACTGACAAATAAAACAACAAGTAACAGAATCTGTGACCAATCCTTCAGAAAAGGTCCCGCTGCCTTTCTGGCAGAGGTTGGTTTTACTCCCCAGGCCTGCAGATTTGAAGATCTAGTGGTTGATTTTTATTTATCATGGATAAGTGCTAGCGCTAGTTAGCATAGCCACATAGCTACATGTTCGTAGCTGTGTACCAAGACACACGTCGACATACTGATAAATAAAACAACAAGAAACACTAAATCTGTGACCAATCCTTCAGAAAGGTCCTGCTACAGGCGCCTCTCCGTCAGGATCAGATTCTGGATCAGATTCAGAGGATTGAAGTAACGTGGGTCTGTGAGCAGCCGTGTATATTCAGCCAACATGTAAACATTAGATCAACGTGCTGGACAGCCGAGGCACATCCACTTCCTGAGGGGGCGTGGTCAGAGGGAAAACAGAGTGTTCTGAGGAGGACTGAAGAAGAGGGCTTTTCAGGCATGCCAAAATCTGATTTCAAAGTGTTTTTTTGAGCATAAACTTTAAAGACATGTTTTGGGGACCTCTTAGACCAATATATATTGATGAAAAAAGCGTGATATGTCACCTTTAACAAGTAACATTTGAGCAAGATAGAGGGACTTGTTTTAAGACATCTTAAATATCTTGTTAAGGCAAACAATCTTGAAATGATCTTGTTTTGAGTTGTAATTTAGAAGAAACAAGGTTTATTTAACATTTCATACATTTTTCAAGCTGAGATCTTATTTGTAGAAGACAGATAATCTTGATTTAAGACAAACCCTTTACTTGCTTTAAGTAAATGCATTTTATTGGAGAATCTATCAGAAAACAGCTCCATTGATAAAAGAAAGAAAGAAAGAAGAAAGAAAAAAAGAAAGAAAGAAAAAAAGAAAGAAAGAAAGAAAGAAAGAAAGAAAGAAAGAAAGAAAGAAAGAAAGAAAGAAAAAAAAGAAAGAAAAAAAGAAAGAAAGAAAGAAAGAAAGAAAGAAAGAAAGAAAGAAAGAAAAAAAGAAAGAAAGAAAGAAAGAAAGAAAGAAAGGAAGAAAGAAAGAAAGAAGAGCAGTTTTTTTAAGGATGGGTTACAGTTTTCAGACACTGTTTCTTCTAAATCAGATCAAAATATACATCTTCAAACTACATGCACACAATGAAACACTTACTTTTGAGCATAGCTGGCTTATCCTAAAGAACATGACTGAATATTAGTATATCCAGCTCACTATGAGGAGACATTATATCTCAAAATGCTCAAATTAAACTTTGTAGTCTTATTTCAAGATAGTCTTAAACCTAGAGACTTTGAAGTAAAGAGAAGTGCCCCTATAATACAACTCAAATTAAGTTGAATATATCTCAAATGAAGAAGTTGACGTGAAATGTATTTGTGCAAAAATCTATTTTTGAGTGAAAAAATACTAACTGTTATCCTTATTCTGAGACACTAAGCTTTAAACTACTGGTAAAATATTGCTTAAAATATTTTTCCCTGCTAATTTTAAGATCACAGTTTTCTAAATATTACGTCTCATTTTAAAAAGTGTTATTAAGTAAACTTTACCTTGTTCTATTGGCAGATTTTTTTTTGCTTATTTCAAGGTAAAAGTACCTTTTTTTTCTTGTTTTTGGAGGGGCATTTTTCCAGTGTGTACAATGATCTAACACAGGACAGGGGAAACAGAGAAACTGAATACACAGAGTAATTAACACAGGTGTGAGCACAGGTCACAGGTGAAACTAATCAGATTAATCAAAAAAGGAGGGAAACACACAAGGGCAGGAAGTAACACTAAACTAGAAATTAGGATCAAGAACTACAAAATAAAACAGGAAACACAATAGACTAGACTAAAACACAAGACGTGGATCACTAATAACAAGAGGAAGACATAGGATAACTTATAACTAACACAAAGGAAATCTACAAAATTAAAGAGGAAACAAAGACAGAGAAAACACAAATGATTGCATTTATTTCTGTCTTCTCTTTGCTGGTTTTAGAGATCTTTTAACGCCCTCCTAAGCTTATCAAATAGCTTCCAGTATGAGAGGGAACTTCCGGCGTAGTTCTTTCAAACATATAAGAACATTAAGACCGTCCTTTGACCCTGCTGTTATCAGTTTTGGGTTTGTCACATCTGAAGCTCCACAGGCAGGTCTCCTTTCAGAGTGTTTAAACAACCCGTATATGCTCCATATACTACACTGACTGCTCACCCGACTGGTATCTGTCTCTCCGTCTATGAATCACTGACTCGTTTGTGAATACATTAATGAATAACTCATTAACTGCAGAGCCTCTTTCTAATGGCTTCAGCTGTATTTGTGATGACCCCTTAAGTTTTCAACATAACGAGCTTCTCTTCGTCCTCTTCATCCTCCCACTCACCCCATCAGAGCGCCATCAAATATTCAACATGCTGACCAATCCTTACACTCACACACACACACACACACTGCTCTTTCTATACTTATGAGAACCAGCAGAGACATTGTTTGCCACAGGGCCTTGTACTTTAACAGTCACAACTAAAAAACTTAACCCTGAATTTGGCCAATACATGACTCCAACAGGAACCTTAAGAAGCAGACTCTGTTGTTGGACAAAACTGGAGTCTTATTTCTTTGCTGGTCCTTCAAACTGATGGTCTCTTTTACTTCTATCGGTCCCACTGAGGCTTCAGTATTAAAGGTACTGTGAGGAGTTTAGATGTGTTGATTCTGGTGGCACCTTTGGATGAAATTGGCAGTGTTTTTATCAAGCAGCAACCTCCAGCCGCAAGATTTGAAGACAATGCAGAAGTGTTAAAAACTGCAGTTCATCGAGTCCGCTTGAGGCTGGCTCCAGGAAGTACTAGAAACCACATACACACAAATAAAAAAAAATCGATCTTCACAGCAGAACTAAACATGTTTACAGCCTGGTACAAAAGACGAGTGTAGTCTGGATAGCTCATTTCTCAATCGGCACACACTGTAATGGGGGTGAATATTTTCAAAACGCGGCAATTTCAAAGATATTAACATTAAAATTTTTCCATTATGAGAGGCACAGCTGACTTGATTGACAGGCTGGAACACTGAAGCTGTAGACCCGCTTCTTTACCTCACACTCGCTCAATAGCAGTCATGTTGAGTTCAACATTTCCAATATGGCTGCCGCCGCCGATAGGCCTCAGAACAGCGCTTCAGAAACAGATGGGTGACATCACGGATATTACGTCCATTATCTATACAGTCTATGCTCCTGTCAAAGCGTACATTTGTTGTTGAAGCTATTTAATGGAAGACTACCTACATAAAACTATTTACTTTACAAATCTTTGTGAACTCTGATTTATTACCGTTAGCCAGCTGCTAGCCGTTACTGGTCACAGCTCCCGTTATCATAATGTGTGCTTCAGAGTCCCATTCTATGTCCGAATAATGTAAATATGCACACGATTTACTATTAAATCCTAAAGAGCAGTGAAGCATCCACACGCCTGCATAAACATTAAAAGGGATATTTCAGGTTTTTTTTAGTGGGGTTGTATCAGTTACAGTACATTATTGCTCCTGTTAGCTTCAATGCTTGCCGGTGAGCTCTTCCCCTTTAATGAGAAAATTCCCAGAGGACCGGCAGGTAAGCTAGGCTATTTTCTCTGCAGACGGGGACGCCTATTTCACGTAATTTCACAAAGTTAAGAAAATATGGTCCAGGCACTCATCACGGTGCAAATGCATGCACCAGTAAAAAGATTGGAGCTATACAGTTTGCCGTCAGAAACCCCCTTTGTTTTGTTTTGGCACTATTTTCAGACGGACCTTGCAGACCGGTATTCTTCCGCTGCATGAGCACGGATCACGCCGATCAGCTGTTTGGATCAACAAGCACGTAGCATTTTTAGCAGACACTTTTAGGAACAAAAACTACAAACTGCAGAAATGAGTGATTCTGACAGGGACGATGACATGCCGTTTACTGTCGACACAAGGGAAGACCTCTATGAACCAGAGTTTACAGAGGAAGAACTCCAGATGCAGACCCAACGTACCAACGAAGAAGAGAGGGGAGAAAGTTCTGTGCTAACGAGTGAGCAGGAGAGATCCAACGTTACCTGGTGGTGCCGGTGTGTAAACTGTGAGCCCATGCCAACGAACCCAGAGAGCTTCTGCTGTCAGGAGAGGGATTTAGTGACAACAATACTTCAGGACCTTTCTGAATCAGAGGATACCAGCGGCTCACATACGGCTCCAGTCTGCATCACTCATCATCCAGAGTTCCCTGCCTTACAGGAGGTTTGCTAGTTTGAACAGCCGGGATAAAGACAGATTAAATAAAAAATCGCATACAAGTGAGTTTAATTCACTCTGAAGACCGATACTGCTACTTAATCCTGCTACGTGCTTGTTGATCCAAACAGCTGATCGGCATGTATCAATGCTCATGCGGAAGAACACCGGTCTGCAAGGTGTGTCTGAAAATAGTGCCAAAACAAAGGGGGTTTCTGACGGCAAACTGAATAGCTCCAATTTTTTTTACTGGTGCATGCATTTGCACCATGATGAGTGCCTGGACCATATTTTCTTAACTTTGGCGAAATTACGTGAAATAGGAGGCCCCGTCCGCAGAGAATTGTAGCCTAGCTTGCCGGCCGGTCCTCTGGGAATTTTCTCATTAAAGGGGAAGAACTCACCGGCATGCATTGTGGCTAGCAGGAGCAATACTGTACTGTAACGCATATGACCCCACTTCAAAAAAATGAAATATCCCTTTAAATCCTGTTCATTGTCATTTATCTTGTCTAGCTAGCTAAGCCCTCGTTGTACGAATCTATTTCAGAAAACACAGATATTAAAAGTCATACTCTCACTAATATCCTCATAGATCATGTTTTTACTGTCTGGTCATAAGCTTAATGTGTAGAACATTAAGACTCCCTCCGAGCCCCCTCCCCCACAATAAGCTGACAGCACTTTATTTCCCTGGGGACAGAGGGGGGAAGAAGGGCGAGAGGGAGGAAGAGCAGAGAGGTACAGAGAGGTGGATATGGATGTTATGGAGGTTAAAATGCTGGATAAAGGCGACACAGAGAGAGAAAACACAGATTTGATAAATGAGAGGATAGAGGGATGGTGTGCAGAGAGATGAAAGACATTAAATAACTGATGGGAGACAGCAGGAAGGGTAAGAGGTGGGGGAGGACCCAGTGGAGGGAAGTAATTATATTAGAAGGGGGGAGGAAGGAGAGACATTGATGATATTAGAAACTGGAAGAAGAAAGGAGAAAAGGAAGAGAGGAAAAAGGTGTGATGTGTTGAGGAATTCATTCTTAATTATGTGCTTATTATTTTTCCATTAACGCCTGATTGTGTGGTTCTTAAAAGAGGGAAAATAGGAACAAATGCCATCTCAAGGACCCAAAGTTAAACCTTCGCTATGCTTGTTTTATTCAACCTACAGTCCAAATGTCTGAGCTTTTACTAATACAGTCAAATAATTTCACTCGTTAAATGGGAAAGCAGTGAATCACAGCATGTCAGAAACTGGAAACATGAATTGTTGCAAAGTTATAATGTTCTTTTTGACTATTGGTTTCAGTTTTATTCAAACAAACAATCAGTGAGAGTAATTTACAACAAAACATCAAACTTAATAAATTCTTCAAAAGTTTCTGTAAGAAATGACTTCTATAAAGAAACACAACACAAAAGATAAATGAAAGGCAGTAAAGAGTACCATGTTTCCCTCTGACATGTATTGGAGTGGCATTAAAAAGACTTAAATGAAATATATGACCCCCAAATTAGCCCAGGATGGATTAAATGTACTTTTTTTAAATATCATGTGTAAGTGAGACTCACCAAACACGTTGTCTGTATCTTCTAGGCCGGCAGACATGACTCAGCAGTTACTATTCAGAGACAGAAAACAACACAAAGAGATTAATTATTACAGATGTAACAAACATTATATATATAATGTTTTCAAAAAATGTTAAACATTAATGAAACTATTCCTGCTTTATTGTTGGCAGTACCATGTGGCGTCCCTCAGGGAACCGTCCTGGAGTCTCTATTATTGCTATTCATTCCTTTATTCAGATCCCCATTAGCTGCCACTAATGCAACAGCAACTTTTCCTGGGGTCCACATTAAACAAACATAACATACAAAATATACATGAAATACAAAAAACTGAAAATGCAACAAGCATGAAACAGAGGAACAGAAAAAGGCTACAAACAGAGAACACAACAACTGAAAATACTACAAATGTAAGATACAACAATTGAAAATGCTACAAACATGAAACACAAAGACGGATAATGTTACAAACATGAAATACGAAAGCAGAAAATGCTACAAACATGAAATTTGAAAACTGAAGATTTTACAAACAGAATACGAAAACTGAAGATTCTACCAACATAAAATACGAAAACTGAAAACGCTACAAACTTGAAAATAAGAAAACAGTAAATGCTACAAACATGAAATAGAAAAACTGAAAATGCTACAAACATAAAATACAACTGAAAATGCTACAAACATGAATTACAACAACTGAAAATACACAACCATTTCAACCGGACCGGAGGTCGAACCTCGGATACAGGAGGAACAATGTGGTTTTCGTCCTGGCCGCGGGACAGTGGACCAGCTCTTTCTCCTTGCGAGGCTCCTGGAGGGGGCATGGGAGTTTGCCCATCCAGTCTACATGTGTTTTGTGGACTTGGAGAAGGCCTACGATTGTGTACCACGGGGGCTCTTGTGGGGGGTACTGCGGGAGTATGGGGTTCGGCCGCTACTGCGAGCTATCCCGTCCCTGTACGACCAAAGTGAGAGTTGTGTCCGCATACTTGGCACAAAGTCGGACACGTTCTCGGTGAGTGTTGGACTCCAGGGTTGCCCCTTGTCACCGATCCTGTTTGTAATCTTTATGGACAGGATCTCAAGGCGTAGCCGGGGGGAGGAGGGTCTCCAGTTCGAGGAGCTTGGAATTTCATCTCTGCTTTTTGCAGACGATGTGGTTCTGTTGGCTTCCTTGAGCGGGGACCTCCAGCGGGCATTGGGGCGGTTTGCAGCTGAGTGCGAAGCGGCCGGGATGAGAGTTAGCACCTCCAGGTCTGAGGCCATGGTTCTCTGCCGGAAAACAGTGGATTGCTCTCTCACGGTGGGGAGTGAGACTTTGCTCCAAGTGGGGGAGTTTAAGTATCTCGGGGTCTTGATCGCGAGTGGGGGTAAAATGGAGCGTGAGATCCACAGGCGGATTGGTGCAGCGTCAGCAGTGATGCGGACGTTGTATCGGACCTTTGTGGTGAAGAGCGAGCTGAGCCGGAAGGTAAAGCTTTCGATTTACCAGTCGGTCTACGTTCCAACCCTCACCTATTGTCATGAGCCGTGGGTCATGACCGAAAGGATAAGATCGCGGATACAAGCGGCTGAAATGAGTTTTCTGTGAAGGGTGTCTGGGCTCGGCTCGGACATCCGGAGGGAGCTCGGAGTAGAGCCGCTGCTCCTCCGCGTTGAAAGGAGTCAGCTGAGGTGGCTCGGGCATCTGATAAGGATGCCTCCCTTGAGAGGTGTTCCGGGCAGGTCCAACTGGGAGAAGGCCCTGGGGAAGACCCAGAACGCGGTGGAGGGATTATATCTCCCGCCTGGTCTGGGAACGCCTCGGGATTCCCCAGGAGGAGCTGGAAAGTGTTGCCGGGGAGAGGGATGTCTGGGTCAATTTGCTTGGACTGCTACCTCCACGACCCGACCCCGGATAAGCGGAAGAAAATGGATGGATGGATGGATAGTGGATGTAATGTACACGTTTTTAAGAGTGTCAAATGTTGAAGGAGTTTACTGACATTATTTCTTTGTTCATTACATCCCACAGTTCCCTGTTTCTGGGAAGTCTCAGTTTCACTGTGAATAGTAAGTCACGTAGAGACTTCATGTTGGCTTTACTTCAGCGGTATGAAACAGACAGAAACTGATGTGCTTGTCGTTTACTTCTAATTAACTTGTCTTAAGTTTGCTGAAATAACAACACCATGATGCAGATTTGTATAAAGTCAAATGTCAAGCTTTGTCCGGTCTGTCCTCAAGAGGAGAATACAATAACTATTGTCTACTGGAGGGCAGATCAATCAGTTCTGATGCTTCCTGGGAGTCTGTAAATCTAACACTGCTTGGCCTTCACACAGCGTCAAGCAGATTGTTCACCTAAGTGAAAGTGTTTGAACTGGAATGGATTGTTAGCTTCACTTGTATGAGGATATCTGTTTGTCTGATTAATACACCTGCTTTCGCTCTCCACACAGACTGTTTTTCCTGCACACTCTAAAGCCTGCTGATGAGTGATTGGTCTATACTACTCAGACAACAAACGTACTACACATATCTTGCACTTCATCTGTAGATCCATGGATCATCTACAGATGGATCCATTTCCAATAACTATCTTTTAAACCAACTGAACCTATTAAAAAACTTCACTACCTGTCCTCCTTTGTGAAGTGGGTCGTCACTATCAGTTGAGTCGTGTCATCTCTCTCCTGACTTCATGTCTCAGGACTCTATCTCCTAAACCACAGTTTTTTTCTGCTGAATTCTTAATGAGGCTTTTTTAGAGGTCAACTGCTCTGAGAGGCCAAGAGGGAGGATGGAGGATGGAGGATGGAGGAAGGGGCTGTGGGATTTTCAAAACCTGTGAAGACTTTCTAGTACTACAGAAACCAGGACAACTGTGGTACTCATCTGCTTCATATCTGGTCGAGGTGTAAAATGTCCTGCTTTACTAGTGAGTTTACTCTTTACAGATATGAACACTTGATGATGAGGTGGTGAAAATTAATGGAACATGTTTTAGAAATGTGAAGCAAGTGGAATAGAAATAAGACAAAGACACTTAATGAAGTAAGAGGGAAAGGTGAATGCAGGTGTTGTAGAACTGGACAGCTCCTGGCAACCCAAAATGGGATAAGCAGTAAAGATAACAAGTTGGTTATTATAGTTTGTTGGTATAGTTCCTTACTTCATTGAAGGTTGATAAATATGTTTGGTTTTTTTGTTTGTTTTATGTTGGTGTCTCTTCATGTTGTGTATTTTTTTTAGTTTTTGTTTTTTTATGACGGTCATGTTCTTCATTTTTTTTTCCTATGTGATAGCAGAACTCATTTCATATCATATTATGTGTTTCGACTTCAATCAATCAATCAATCAATCAATCAATCAATCAAGCTTTATTTATATAGTACCTTTCATACAAATCAAATGCAACCCAAAGTGCTTTACAGCGATTGAAAACAAGAAAGAAGCAGAAATGAAACAATGGCAAGGCACATTAGGGGAAGATAATAATAATGATAATAATAAAAATAATAAGAACACACATTAAAAATAAGAACAACATAAAATAAAATAGGGCCTAATGCACACCAAAATAAAATATGTGTAATTAAAATAAGTTAAAGCATCAAAATTAAGAATAAAAAATAAAATAGTTAAGATAATTTAGTGCTTGTGTCATGATAAACAAATAAATGAAAATATGAAAGCGAATTATCTTCTTTTAGCCCTGGAGTGCATTATTATTTTAACCATTATTATTTGAATCAATGCTTTAACATATATTTATCTTATTTAATTATTTATTTATCTATTTATTTCTTGTATTCATCTGATCTTGTTAACGCTACCTTATTTTTAACTTTTCTTTCCACTATTACGTATTTTATTAATTTTACTTTATTGATTTTATTTTATTTTTAAGTATTTTATTTATAATCCTGCCTTTTTGCAATTTTACCATTGCTGTTGTTTTCTGTCTCTCTGTTATTCTGTGAAGCACTTTGGGCTGCATGTTTTTATGTATGAAAGGTGTGATATAAGATAAGATAAGATATACTTTATTTGTTCCCCGTTGGGGGAAATTCTTTTGTTACAGCAGCTTACAACACGGGACAGGGGAATACAACAATGTACTAACATAGTTAAAAAGTATAATAACAGTAATAATAGCAATGACAAGGGTAAAATATAATATATTAAAATAAAATAAAGTAAAAATAAAATAAAATAAAATATGGCAACTATTACAGATACATACACACTATTTACACTTCTATCTGATAAATAGATAAGGTAAGTTATCGCACAATAAAAATTGCACCAGGTTATTTAAAAACATGCACAGTATGAAGAAGTAAAGTTGAGTTGAATTGAGTTGAGTTCTAAGGAGCCAACTTAAAAATAACAATACAATTATCCTAACAACACAATTATTAGCATTTCCCTCTGAGAAAAAGCTTGAGCCCAAACATCTCGGATGGTAAGTTAGTGTCATACATCACATAAATTTGAAGAAACATTGCTGAGATGCTCAATTTAGTGAATGAATTATCCAAGGTGACACCCGATAGGCAGCTAGTAGCTCCCACATGTCAGTCAAAGAGACCACGCCCCTAATCTGAAGCTTTATTGTGACTTAAATCCCTTTGTGTTGTTGTCATGAATAAAGAAGTGGTTTTGTACCGGTCCGTAAACATGTTTATTTCTGCTGTAAAAGGTGGACATTTTAACATGGAGCTCTATGGGGCCTGACCAAGGGGCAACCTCCGGCCACGGGAGTCCAATGAGGAAGTGTTAAAAACTGCAGCTCATCGAGGATCCGCTTGAGTGTGGCTCTGGAAGCACTGGAAACCACATACACACAAATTCAAAAAAGCTGATCTTTAAAGCAGAAATAAATATGTTTACAGCCTGGTTCAAAAAAAGAATGTGTAGTCTGGATAGCTCATTTCTCGATCAGCACACACTGCACGGGGGGAGATTTTTTTCTAACGCGGCAATTTTGAAGATATTAAGATTGTGAGTTTTCCATTATGAGAGGCACAGCTGGTTTGATTGACAGGCGGGAACACTGTAGCTGTTGGCGAGGAGGATCAAAGCCCGCCTCTTTACGTCACACTAGCTGGACAGCAGTTATGTTGACTTCAAAATCTCCAACATGGCTCCAACCAATGAGGGCTTCAAAACAGCACTTCAGAAAAGAATGGATGACGTCACGCCTACTACGTCCATTATTCATACAGTCTATGAGACTGACTTATAATTGCAGCCTCAAGTGGACTCTCAAGGAAGTGCAGCTTTTCTCCCACTTCTGCATTGGCTTTGTATTTTGACACCAGCACAGTGTGCTTGGTAGCACACTTGTACTTTCTGGACTCTGCTAAAGCCTGCCCAAAGTCAGCTGCATACAGCTTCACTGAGGACAAAAAGCACATCTGATGGATTATTATGCTCGATTTCTCAGAGGGGGTCACACAGTCAGACTATGACAGCTCTGATCTGAAGGCTTATCTCTTCACTCCTGTTGTTTGGTTCAGAAGTTGTGTAAGACACTCGTCTATGTGCCAGAAGTCCTTGTCCCTTCAATCACATGCAGTGAAGACAGAAAGATAAGCAAGTAAAGGTGAAATGACACAGAGCTGAGAGGGAGGTGGAGCGAGGCAGACAGGATTAAGAAGGAGAGAGAAAGAGAGAGAGAGAGTGAGTGAGTGAGAGAGGAGTGGGCAGGTATCCCAGCAGAAAGGCCATCTGCTGCCTCACCCTGCAGCCACTGTGTGAGCAGTAAACAGAGACATTGTGGCCACTCTGCATCAAAGTACAGAGAAGGAGCCAAAACAGGAGATCTGAATATAAGAATGCACCAATCATAACAAGTGTTCCACCTGCTGAGCAAAACATGTCTGTTTCAGGGACTGAATCCTGTTCTGACATGACTCTAGACAAACATCACTCTCTACAGTTCTGTTCATCTGTTAATGTTATACAATGTCTCTTAACACCTCATTTCTTCATCAATCCATAAATTTTTTTAAATCATATCATTTCTTTTTGTTTTAATGTTGATTTGTCTTATTTCAAGTTGCATTCGTTTGTTGTGTTGTGCCTTTTCATGGCGTGTGATTTCATGTGTTCTTATGTTGCTTCATGACTTCTGTTGTTTAATATGTTGTCATGCCATTCACATTCATATCACTCCCTGTCTATTGATGTTGTGTGTTTTTAACCTTCACATGTCATGATTTTTTGATTTTGTCATTCACTGTCTTTTCATGATGTGTCTCTTATGTTGTGTAATGTCTCTTTATGTCATGCACTTTTGGTCTTTTGATGGTTTTTCATGATGTATTTCTCATTCTTGTGTCCATAGACTGTATAAAAAATGGACACAGTATCCGTGACGTCACCCATCTGTTCCTGAAGCGCTGTTTTGAAGCTAATCGTTGGCGGGTGCCATATTGGAAATGCTGAACACAACCAAACTTGGTCCAAGCTAGTGTGAGGTAAAGAGGTGGGCCTTGAGCATTTGCACTAACAGCTACAAGGTGCCTGCCTGTCAATCAAGTCAGCCACGTCCTTATTCGGGGACAACTTGTCTTCGAAAATACAGTTATGAAAAAACCCACGCCCCGTTTCATGTCTTTTACATCTAAAATGTCACATCTTTTCATGTCTTGTGATGTCTTTCATGTCATTGGATGTGCAGCTTTCTGTGTGTTTTGCTCTCCTTTCAAAAAAAAAATTCTTCACGCCTTCTCTTCTCATTGCTTTTGATATTATGTCTTGGTTTTTATGTGTACTCTGTAAGTTAAGTAGCCTTTTTCCCTTTAGGTAATTTTATGGCTTTGTACTATTTATTTCTCATTCCATGCAAGAGGCAACCTCCAGCTGCAAGGCTTGAAGCCAATGTGGAAGTGTTAAAAACTGCAGTTCATCGAGGATCCTCTTGAGGCTGGCTCCATAAGTACCGAAAACCACATACACACCAATTCAAAAAAGGCGATCTTTACAGCAGAAATAAACATGTTTACAGCCTGGTACAAAAAATGAGTGTAGTCTGGATAGCTCATTTCTCGATCGGCACACACTGTACGGGGGGTGAATTTTTTCATAACGCGGCAATTTTGAAGATATTAAGATTACGAGTCGTCCAATGAGAGGCACAGCTGACTTGATTGACAGGCGGGAACCCTGTAGCTGTTGGCAAGGAGGCTCAAAGCCCGCCTCTTAACCTCACACTAGCTTGACAGAAGTTAGGTTGTGTTCAGAATTTCCAATATGGCTGCCTGTTAGAAACAGATGGGTGACATCACAAATACTACATCCATTATTTACAGTCTATGATTCCTTGTCATGTGTTTTATAGTGACCCCTTTTCATTTGATTCTATGTCACTTCCTGTCTTTTAATGTCTGTTTTTAGTGTGGTTAAGGTGTCTGTGACATTTTAAGTTTTTTCATGTTGCATCTTTTTATATCTCTCTTTGTTGTTGTGTTTAATTTGGCCACATGATTTTGAGTTGATTCTTTAAATGTTGTGTCATGTCATATCTTCTAATGATGTTGATGTCTTTTCATTTCATAAGTTCTCCTGTTGCTTTTATGTCTTCACCTACTTTTAGGTTGTATCACATCTTTTGTAAGCTTATTTCTTAAAATGTCATATCATGTCGTTTTCATGTCGTGTTTGTCACATCTTTACTTCTCGATGTCTTCTCATGCCATTACATTCCCTCTTGATTCACTCCTTTGCTGATTTCATGTAATGCCATGTCGTTTTTTTGTGGCGTTGCATGTCTTGTTGTGTCCTGTGATTTATATTGTGTTATTCTGTTTCATGGTATGTTGTCTTGCAATGATGATCTCTCTCTCTCTCTCTCTCTGCTGAATATTCACAGCTTTTAAACAAGAAAACATTTAGTGAACATGAGATTGATCTGTCAGCTGCTGCTCAGACTGGGTGGAGATGGACACACACTGTCTCCCTTACACACACACACACACACACACACACACACACACACACACACACACACACACACACACACACACACACACATACACTAACACTCAGATCTAATGAGACGAACACATTGACAACAGAGCACACAGCTCCTGGCTGAAGCTCCAACAGGATAATGCACCATCAGACTAAAAGAGACAGAGATGGGAGGATGCTGTTAGGAGGAAAAGAGACATGAAAAGATGGTGGATGAAAAAGTGATGATGGAGATGTACAGATGTAGGGAAGAGAGAGAGAAAGATATAGGAAAAATAAAATGATGACAAACAGTGAGAGAGAGGGAGGGAATAGAGAGGGTAGAGAGGGTAGCTGAAGAACCAGACAGCCAGAGAAAATCTAAACACAAACAGACAGACAGATAAACTCACCTTTCTCTCTTCCTCTCTCTCTCTCTCTGAGGGTTGTCATGGCACGTCAACCTCTTTCTATCTCTCTCTCTCTCTCTCTCTCTCTCTGCCTCCAACACCAGCCAGTTAGCGAGGACTGCGACTCCCAGGGTTCCAAGGGAGTGCGCTGCAGGCCTGGAGACAGTCTGGGCTTCGTCTGGAGGGTTGTGGGCGCTGTAGTTCCGGCTGCCAGGACTCTCAGCACCCTCCTCGACCGGCTGAGAGGCTGAGGGCTGGAGGCAGAGCGAGTGAATGCTGGCTCACCGCTACTCAGCAAAATACTGCAGCCTCCATCTGAAACAGCAGCACCAAGGACAGCTGAGGCAGACTGAGAGAGGAGGAGGAGGAGGACGGGGAGGAGGGAGGATAATGGATGAGGAAGGGAGGGTGCTGAATGCGGGGGGTGGAGAGGAAGAGAGGATTGGATAATAGGAGCAGGGGGAGAAAAGGAGAAAATGAAAAGAAAGAGGAGATTTAGATGAATAAGAAAAATGACCTCATAAAGTGACATCTCACTGCGGATAAAAGGACAAATGATTGGCTCTTTTTTATATTCACTAAAAATTAATAGATGTTGAAATTAGAGAAGGCATATTGAAGAGGAAAAAAATATTTAATAATAATAATAATAATAATAACAATAATAATAATAATAAATCAAACAAAATAAATAATAGATACTGGTATACAATTCAAAAATATATTAACAAATATTAAATGGGCCTCACTAATTAATAGGATTCATTTTTTATTTTTAGTTATGAAACAGAATGCATGGATTTACTGTGGAAATAAATCAAATACAACATTAAGACACACAAACCCACCGCAATCTGTAAAAACAAACAAGCTCATAAAAATCTAAATAAAGATTATTATTTTAAAGATGGAAGGCAGGCTGAAGCAGAAAAACAAAACTGAGCGGGACACATTTTAAAATGTATTGAAAAATTGTATGTATTGCAAAACGCTAAATATTGTACAAATAATGAGACATGGCGAAATGAAATAAAAAAATACAGGCAAAATCTAAAACAAGACAGATAACGTTGATCCATGTCATAGTTTTAGTTAAAGAGAATAGAAATGCCAAACAATGATTCTGGATATATTCAATGATAAGATACAACAGAAGAATTTAAGCACAGAAGAGAAATGATATAAAAAGGGGAAGATTTTTTTGTTGAAGCACATCTTCAAAAAAAAATACAAAGTCAGTCATGAGAAAAAATTTAAGTCAAAATAAAAACAAGAATTAATAGAGGGTGTCAAAAATAATATAATAATTTTAATAAAAATGTTAAAGGGGCACAAATTGGGAATTAGTTTTTTTCATGTTTATATATTTTGCTTCCAATCTACTTTTATATGGTAAAACATTTTCAAGTGAGTAACCATGTGTGTTGTTTAAGTTCTATATAAGATTCTTGTTGACCTCCAGTGAAATCCACAGCATGTTTATTTTTAGAAATGTTTCTTCCTGCTCATATATGTTGTCTTAAATCAAGCAGCAACCTCCAGTCTAAAAATAGTCCAATGTGGAAGTGTTAAAAACTGCTGTTCATTGAGGATCCGCTTGAGACTGGCTCTGGAAGTACCGGAAACCACATACACAACCATTCAAAAATGACGATCGTCACAGCAGAAATAAACATGTTTACAGCCTGGTACAAAAAACAAGTGTAGTCT
>NC_048291.1:6033094-6037673 GCF_009762535.1 Notolabrus celidotus
TTCAAGCTCTTGTAATGTCACGCATTGACTACTGCAACTCTCTACTGGCGGGCCTCCCTGCATTCACAGTTCAATCAATCAATCAATCAATCTTTATTTGTATAGCGCCAAATCACAACAAACGTTATCTCAAGACGCTTTTACAAACATAGGAGGTCTAGACCACACTATGTCAAATTATGAACAGAGACCCAACTTCAAGACAGGGTAAGACTCAGTCTGACCCCACCTTAATCCATCATGAGCATTGCACATCGCAGTATTTAGCTAGTTACAGTGGTGAGGAAAAACTTCCTTTTAACAGGCAGAAACCTCAGGCAGAACCAGACTCATGTTAGACAGCCATCATGCCTCGACTGAGTTGGGTCTGGAAAGACAGATAGAGGGGAGTAAAAGAGAGAAAGAGGTGATAGTGATGAGACGAGTCGTAGAAGCTGTTGCCGCTGGAGTGCGGCACGTCCGTATCAGCTGGAGTCCAGATCGTCCACAGCAGGAGGACGTCTACGGCAGCTCAGAGGAATCTACGAGACAATGGAGCTCAGGGACTCCAGAAAGGTCTATGGTTAGTAACTTTAATGGGACAGGCAGAGTTAAAGTAAGTGATGAAGGGGTTGGGGGGAAGAGGGTGAGCTATGATCCCAGTGTGCCAGTTCCCCCGGCAGTCTAGGCCTATAGCAGCATGACAAAAGC
Source organism: Notolabrus celidotus (assembly GCF_009762535.1). Taxonomy (NCBI): domain Eukaryota; kingdom Metazoa; phylum Chordata; class Actinopteri; order Labriformes; family Labridae; genus Notolabrus; species Notolabrus celidotus. Next base: position 6,033,785 of record NC_048291.1, read on the forward strand.
TGGTCCAAGCCTGATCCAGCTCTAACTATAAGCTTTATCAAAAAGGAAAGTTTTAAGTTAAACCTCTGCAAATGATCCAGAATGCAGCAGCACGTCTGGTCTTCAACCAGCCTAAGACAGCTCATGTCACTCCCCTGCTCATCTCACTACACTGGCTTCCAGTTGCAGCTCGCATCAGATACAAAACTCTAATCATGACTTACAAAGCAGTAACCAAAACTGCTCCAGTTTACCTGGAACCCCTCATCCAGGTCTACTGCCCTTCTCGCCCGCTACGCTCAGCCTCTGAAAAGCGCCTAGTGCTTCCAGCACACAAGGCCTCAAAATCACTAGCTGGACTCTTCTCTTCTGTTGTCCCTAAATGGTGGAATGAATTGGCCAACTCCATTCGATCTGCAGAGTCCCTCTCTACTTTCAAAAGACAGCTAAAGACCCAGCTCTTTAGGAAGCACTATGCACTTAGCTAGACTGTTCTCCACTGTTGTCCCCAGTGGCAGATCATGTCTTCCAGCTATGATTGACTCGCACTGTCCTGCTCTACTCTGGGAATCTGTGTTCAGCTCTTGAGTGACCCAGCACTTGGTACTTTGGTCATTATTGTGGTGATGTTAATTGTTGATGATGATAATGGAAGGTCTTAAATTGGTTGGTTGCTTCATTGTAGATGTTCCTTATTTTGGGAAAAAAAAATAAATAAAATAAAATTCCTTACTTACTTTAGTGCATTGCCTTTACACTGCTTGGCAGTACCTGCACCCAAATTGACTTGAAGCACTTTGTTACTCTTACTGATCTTGTTTCCTCTTGTCTAGATCTTTGCTTGTGTTGTTCTTGTTCTCGTATGTACGTCGCTTTGGATAAAAGCGTCTGCTAAATGACATTGTAACATTGTAACATTGTAGTCTCTCATAATGTTTTCATGAACTGAATTGCAAATGTTTGACTGAATTCAAGCGTTATCCAGAAAAGAAAACAAACACTACATGACTCCTTAAAAGTAAGTTGTTTAAGACTAAACTCACTACATGATATGAATAACTACGGTCCATTATGTAAGTTATTTTATAAGAATCAGTGTACCAAAAACAAGATGAAAGTAGTTTAAAGCTGGGACACAGCCTGTAGCCCCGCCCACTGTCTCCTCATTGGTCGGTGGTGATGCTGGGGTTTTGAGACAGCTGTCCAATCAGAGAGCAGAGTGTCGAGTTGGTTATGAGGCAGCAGTGACCCACTTCTCTTCTTTGTGGGAAAAAAAACCTCCTGAAGTAAAAAATCGACTTTTTATAATCTGCTGAAATTAATTTATTAACTTTTTTAAATGAAAAAGTTTTTAGTCTCTTTGCTTCTGAACCTCTTTATGTTTTGAAGAAGAGTTCAAAGAATCAGGACAAAAACAATGAATTTGGTGCATTCAATGTATGATTTTTTAATTTGCTACTTATGATGGTATTTTTTTAAGATGTATCTACTCATGTGTATTTAGGATTAAAAAGATGATTTATTATAAATTATAAGCAGTAATGTTTTTAATTTATTTATTCTTTTTTTCTTTTGCTTTGTACCATATTGTTAGAGATTCAAGGTTCAAATTCAAAGGTTTTCATTGTCAATTTTCACTGTATATACGAGACATACAGGAAAAACGAGATGCTGTTTCTCTCTTCCAGCTTCTAAATATCTAAAATGTAAATATAAGATACAATAAAATATAATAAAGTGCATGCTGTGAAAGTTTAAAAATGGACAATGAAAATGAAAATAGATAACAGTGCAAATGATATTAAGGTGCATACAGTATTCGAGATAAGTGGAGCAGCTGAGGTAGAGTCCTTGTGTGTGTGTGTGTGTGTGTGTGTGTGTGTGTGTGTGTGTGTGTGTGTGTGTGTGTGTGTGTGTGTGTGTGTGTGTGTGTGTGTGTGTGTGTGTGTTACAGTCCAGGGGGCAGAGGGGGAGGTAGTGAGTGGAGTTCAGCATCCTGAGGAGACCATGCTATGTTTTTTTTCCATTGTTTGAATAAAAAGAACATCTTCAATGACTTTGGCTGCTCTTTTCGAGATATTATATTATTGTTTCCTTCCTTTAAATAACTAAGGTAAGATTATCAATGAATTCATTTTCATTTATAAAGCACCTAACCATAAAACATTGATCTCAGGACTCTATAAATCAGGAGGCCTAAGTGTTGATCTCTGTTGAATAATAATTAACAAAAGTATTACTTGTTAGATCAATTAAAGAGATGTGTTATGTACGGAAGAGGATTATGGCCACTGAAAAAAATAAAATAAGGTCCAATATAGGGATGACCACAATTAATCGATTATCGATTGATTGATTGTTAAGAAACTACTCGAAACACGCATTTTTGTTATCAATTTTCCGTCACGTGGAACAAACATCATGTGGTCTAATATTACACTCATCTATCAGGGAGGTGTTTTAAGTTTAAAGCATGTTTCGATGTGAATCAGCTGTTAAAGATGTTGCGCAGCGGAGACGCTCAGCTGGCGGCTGCGGCTGTGCGTCAGGTCTCCACGTGCGCTTTTTAAAAGAGGATCAATACAAAACTGCTGCCAACAACGACACGGACACAAAGGTTGACAGCTTTAAACAGGATATTTCCCACCTTTGGATGCGAAGGCAACAAGGTGGGAAATTCTGGTACGCTATACGTTTACAGAGCAGCAACATCAGAGCCGTCTGGGCTTTTCTCCAGCGGGACTGATTATGACCCGGTTGCGCTCTTGGCTGACACCTGACCGAATACACATGTTTATTTTTCTCAATAAGAACGAGTAGACAGAAAACTGGACACTGTGAGTCTGAAGTACTTTTCTGTTAGTATTATGAGCCTTCACTTTATAAGATTATGTCCGCGTAGAATATTTCTATGAGCCTGATCGTTGATATTCTGCGTGTCAAACATATACCCGTATTCAATCCTGTCAGTTATATGCATTTTGTTGTTGTAGAAAATATAATTTAGGGGGAAAACAACATATTTGGCCTTGTTTTTGACGTAAGAATAATAATGTTTTTTTATCAATTAATCGATAATTGATCGTTAACATTTCCAAAAATCGATCACGGAAAATACTTAAAATGTACATCCCTAGTCCAATATATATTTCTTATTATTATTATGAGGAAAAAAATCTAAATTCTGTCTTTTTTCTCAGAATAATGATAAAGAATATATATTGGACCTTAATTTTATTTATTTATTTCCAGCGGCTCTAATCCTCTTCCATAGTTACACTACCGTTCAAAAGTTTGGGGTCACCCAGACAATTTTGTGTTTTCCATGAAAACTCACACTTTTATTTATCAAATGAGTCACAAAATGAATAGAAAATATAGTCAAGACATTGAGAATGTTAGAAATAATGATTTTTAGTTGAAATAATAATTTTGTCCTTCAAACTTTGCTTTCATCAAAGAATGCTCCCTTTGCAGCAATTACAGCATTGCAGACCTTTGGCATTCTAGCTGTTAATTTGTTGAGGGAATCTAAAGAAATTTCACCCCACACTTCCTGAAGCACCTCCCACAAGTTGGATTGGCTTGATGGACACTTCTTGCGTACCATACGGTCAAGCTGCTCCCACAACAGCTCAATGGGGTTGAGATCTGGTGACTACGCTGTCCACTCCATTACAGACAGAATACCAGCTGCCTGCTTCTTCCCTAAATAGTTCTTGCATATAATCTGGAAGTGTGCTTTGGGTCATTGTCCTGTTGTAGGAGGAAATTGGCTCCAATCAAGCGCTGTCCACAGGGTATGGCATGGCGTTGCAAAATTGAGTGATAGCCTTCCTTATTCAAAATCCCTTTTATCTTGTACAAATCACCCACTTTACCAGCACCAAAGCAGCCCCAGACCATCACA